>NC_045434.1:24926000-25114293 GCF_002776525.5 Piliocolobus tephrosceles | reverse complement strand
CCCCCCATCCCCACCACCCCCACCCCACCACCACCCCCCACCAGCCCCCTACCTCCATCCCCACCACCACTTCACTCCTTCCACCGCCACTCCCAGCCACCACCCTCACTCTCACCCCCATGCCCCACCACCCCTACCACCCACCTGCCCCTATACCCCACCACCACCACCATCCTCACCACCACCGCACTCACTCTGCCACCCACCCCGCCACCACCGCCAGCCCTTCCAACCCTGGAGCATAATGGACAATAGTGCCAGCTCCTGCTCTGTGAAATGCATTGCTCTCTGAAACCCATTGCAGTGTTTGTATGGAGGCCATGCTTCCCCAGAGGCTCCTGGTCATAGATGAGAGCAGCAAGGATGCTACAGCTGACCCACTGCTGTGAGACATGGCACTCTGAGGCGCCAGGACTGTCAGATGCCTTCTTGAACATTCGCTAGGCTACACAGAAGTCTGAAATGCTTCCACCCAACTACTCCTTCCTCTCTCCTTCAGTTGGGGTCAGATTTGCATTTCAGTCTCGCAGCTCTCGCAATAGCTCCCAGCCTCCTCCCCATTTCCTCTCATGGTCCTTTAATAAAAATCTCACACACCTAATTCCATCTTGGCATTGGCTTGTTAGAGGGCCCAGACTAACAGCTTAGCACAGGAAGTGCCCTGGACAGCACCAGGTCGCCAGGATCCCACCATTGAAGTACCTGCTTCCTTAGCCTCACGTTGCATGGCCTGGATCAGGAGGTGCCTTCACGGCTTCCTCACCTACCCATTAAGGAGTTCCTTCAGTCTGCTTTGCAGTGCTCCCAGCAACCTGACAATGGGATTTCCTATCAACAAGACCCAGTGATCTACCCTAGTATGCGAGGAATAAGAAATTGCAAAACATGGAGTCAACAGTTCCTGGCATTTCATTCATCTAAGAATGAAACTCAACACCACTCTGGCTAAGAGCTTAAAAACAGAAAAATACAACAGGGCACTAGAAAGCTGGGGTAAAAGCCAGCTAGGGAGAAGCAGCAGCTGAAGCCATACTGTATGGTCTAACAAGTCAATAGCGGCAGTACAGAGGACACCCATCTGCTTGATTTCCAAGGAGTCTGGAATTTCTGGGGAAAGCAGCAAAGCACAACTCTGAAGACAGGAAAGTGCCCATCCACCCGAGCCTCCTGTTTTGGGACTCCATCACTTTCCAAAATAATTCTAAATTCAGAATCAACCCACATCTGCAGGGAAGAATATACATTCATTAGAAATTTAGGAGTAAGGTTCTGCTGAGAAGGTTGCATTTTTCCATGGCTTCTCTCAGGGTGGATTGATGAAAATTGATTTCTTATTGATAAAGTGTTGTGTTTTTTGTTTTTTAATTTGGGCCTCCTTCCCTTTTATGCTGCTGTTTGCTGCCCTTTTGCCCATGTGTACAGAATAGAAACTAGGCTCATTCGTGCTGCTTTTGCCCCAGCCCTTCCTATTTTGAGGACCCTGACTGCTGGCTCAACTGCTCTAATCCTGTATTACCCATCATGCCCTCAGGAGCTATCAAGCAACTCGTGCAGTTGAATTCCCCAGAACCCTTCTTCACAGGGTGTCCATGGAAATCATCTCCCTTTCACCTTCAGATTCTGGCTCAAATAAATTGTGGGCGATGAGTCACCTAACTCTGTGACTCATATCTGGTCTCAGTAAAAGTTTTTTATGAGTCAAAAAAAAGGCATCCATATAGATAAGACAAGAAGGAAAACTAATTAATGAAAATAATTCTGCGAAGGTGGTGAGATTAGAGATCTCTGTGTGTGGTTTGAAATTTTATTTAATGCATAAATGACTACAGAATAAAAATGGATAAATTCCTGTAAAATAAAAACTCATCATTACAACTTTATTCTTCCTCTGAGCCAAGAACAGGGCTAGAATTTTTTTGAGACAAAGTTCAAAATTTTATTTCTGCCTCTAGATTTCTTTTCCAAGGTCAAGTTCCCTCCACTTTGCCACTCCCTTTCTCACGCAATCCTTTCTTTCCTCATATTTGAGGTCATCCCTGGGGAATGGGAGAGAGTTGGGATGTGGTATTAGGAGTATCCTTGCTATTCACTCTTCCTGGAATGCTCTTCCTCCCATCACCTTGAGGTTTTTGCCCAAATGTCAACTTCTCAGTCTGATGTTCCTTGACCACCCCACTAAAATTTGCAAACCACTCTTCAACCCCTAGTACTCTGTATTACCTTCTCAGTTTGATGTTTCTTCATAGCTTTCCTTATGAGAGTCAAGATTTTTGCTTTATCTACTGCTCTTTCCCCAATACCTAGAACAGTTCCCGAAACATTCTCAGGTTTGTTCAATGTGTTGTTCAACTCTTTTACATTCTTACTGATTTTTGTCTGATTGCTCTATTCATTACTGACAGAAGTGTAGTGAAATCATCCACTATGGTCGTCAGTTTCTCTACTTATTCCTGAAGTTGTGATAATTTTTACTTTATGTATTTTGGGATTATGTTACTTGGAGTAAAGAAATTTAGAAGTGACTTATATCGGCCGGGCGCGGTGGCTCAAGCCTGTAATCCCAGCACTTTGGGAGGCCGAGACGGGCGGATCACAAGGTCAGGAGATCGAGACCATCCTGGCCAACACGGTGAAACTCCATCTCTACTAAAAAAATACAAAAAACTAGCCGGGCGAAGTGGCGGGCACCTGTAGTTCCAGCTACTCGGGAGGCTGAGGCAGGAGAATGGCCTAAACCCGGGAGGCGGAGTTTGCAGTGAGCTGATATCCCGCCACTGCACTCCAGCCTGGGCGACAGAGCCAGACTCCATCTCAAAAGAAAAAAAAAAAAAAAAGAAGTGACTTATATCCTGAGGAATTGTCCTTTGTCATTATCTAGAGATTGTTTATTTCTAATAATGCTTTTTTTTCTCTTAAAGTCTGTTTTATCTGATTTTAAAATAGGTACTTTGACTTTTGGTTTTGGTTTTAGTTTGTATGGTATATCTTTTTCTAACATTCTACTTGCAGTCTTTTAGCTGGTCTCTTGTAAAGAGTATATCCTTTCTTTCTAATACAGTTAGATCATTTTGGTTAGGTTATTCACTCCACTTACACGTAACATAATTTGACATGTTAGCACTTAAGTTGGCTATTTACTACATGCCTATTCTACATTTTTTCTCTTCTTTCTTGCTGTATTTGAATTGATTATATTTTAATCATTTACTTCTTCCCCTTCACTAGTTCATAATTATACACTTTTTTGAATTGTTTCAATAATTATCCTTGAAATTATAATATGCATTTATGACTTAACAAAGTCTGATGATAATATCCTCACTCCTCCTAGACAATGTAAAGACCTTAGAACATTTTAACTCCATTCTCTGACCCCTGCTCCACCCCTGTTGTGTGCAACTGTTGTCCTATATTTAATTCTGTAAATTTTTTTTAAATTCCAAAGGGCATGATGATGACGATGATGATTGCTTTATACAGCATTATTTATTTCCATTTATCCACATATTAACATTCTCATTCATCTTAAATTCTCTCATTTGGCATCATTTTCCTTCTTCTTTATCCTTTAGTATTTCCTTCTCTGTTGTTCTGCTGATGACACATTCTCCCAGTTTTGTTTTGTCTGGAAATGTCTTTACTCTCCTTAGACATGGAGCTTTAACTTAGTGTTTTCTGCTTTTAGAATATTGAGTGCTCTGTATTTGGAATCCCATTGCTCCTCTTGAGAAGTTAGCTGTTGGCCAAACTATTCCTACTTTCGAGGTAATCCAAGGTATTGTCTTGGTATTAATATTTCTTCCTATGATATGTTTAAGCGTGGATCCTTTTTAAATATATTCTGTTTGGAACACATTAGACTTCTTAAAATTATGGAGTAATGTCTTTAATCTGTTTTGAAAAATTCTGTCATTATCACTTCAAATATCACCTCCACCCCATTAGAAAAATTTGACAGATGCACTATTTCCTTTCCCTCTTTCTAAGAATCAGTTAGATGATTGTCCTACCTTCTCACTGTACTCTCCCTGTCTCTTACCCTCTCTTCAGTCTTTTTATCCTTTTGGCTCCCCACACTGGATAGATTCTTCTAATAATATTCAATGTATTAATTCTCTTTTCAACTATATCTAATTTTCTGTTAATTCCATCTAAGTTCTTTACTTATTGTGATTTTTAGTTCTAGGATTTCTATTTGATACTCTTTTTAACTCTATTCTGTCACTTTTTAGAATTTCTGAGTTTTGCTAAAATTTTCAAGTATTTATTTTCTTGAAGAGAGCAAACAGTTGTTCTATAGTCTCTGTCTGATAATTCCAATATCTGTATCACTTTTGTACCTAAACTGTCTTTTTTTCTGTTGATTCTTGTTCATCATGTCTTATTTCCTCATGTGCTGCATTATCTTTGATGGTGTAGTACATACTTTATTTGAAAGAAAATTATTTGCTGAAATAATTTGAGACCTAACATACTGTTATTTTCTTAGGGCATTTTTGTTGGCTTCTACCAAGCAATAGAGACATTAGCAGTAGAAGACCACTTTAATCTAGGTTGAAGGCCTTTGGATTTGTGGAACATCATATGACACAAAGAAACTGGACTCTTGCGCAAGGAAATAAATTTCTGGTTTATCTACACTCTTAAAGTACAGCCCCTTGGGACCACAGCATAAAGCAGAGGTGATTCACCAGGGTCCACTAATTACCACTTTTTCTCTCTTCTTCAGGAGCCACAAGAAAGTACAAATCAGTCTCTCTGGTCTCCTTTGAACTAAAAAGTACCCCCAGGACAAAAGTGACCTGGTGTTACTCATTTCTCTGGGTCATAGCCTGGTATGTCTCACTATCTTGCTAGCTCTTTGATGATTTTAGGGAGAGGTTTTTTCCCAGCATTTTGTTGCCTTTGGCAGCGGTGGCTGGCCCAAATTGCCTTGTCTATTATTACCAGAACTGGAAGTCCTTTAGATTGCCCAGATCCATGGATTTTGTTTATATGAGAAAGCAAGATAAGTATCCAACTTAAGTCATACTGTTACTTTAGTTTTCTATCACCTGCAGCCAAATCTAATTTTAACAACAGCATTCTTATCACACCAAACAGGGGAAATGTGTTCTAGCTCCTTATTTATATTCTCTCTCTCACTTTCTTTGTTTGACTTTCTCCATACCCCAATAGCCACGAACAATCAGATGCCCCAATGGTTTTGAAACTTACAAGAAGGGCTGCCTTAGCCATTTGTAATGTTATAGGTAGCTTTCTTGCAACATCCACAGGGGGAGGAGACGAAGAGGAGGAAGAAGAATCATCCCTTAACACAAACCCTGCATTCCTATAAAAGATAGGCTTTTCCTCTCTCTTCAGTCCTCTTTATGTACAGTCCTCTGAAGACTGGCCTCAGCAACTCACAATGGTCCTCTGAACGTAGAATATATGTTCTTTGCACCTCCTGTGCTCAGCTTTGAACTTCAATCATAATTCTAAAAGGAAGAATTATACTCTGTAGCTAATGCTATCTTGCTACACTCCAATAAATAGGTAATATATTCTCAACATATTGATTATATCTTCATGTATGTTTTATTGTCCAATATGTTGATTATATCTTTATGTATATTTTTATTGTTCATACATTGAGAATATATTATGGTTTTGAAGGGCAGTCATATATACTGTTAAATGGTTTTGAAGGGCAGTCATACATACTGCTTTTCATGTATTCTTATAAAGTTGTCATTAGTAGCATGAGCCATCTTCATTTTTTAATCTGTTTTATATTCTAATATTTTCCATGCAGACCAAAACAAAATAATTGCTTTTAGATGTTTTGAAATTACTGTGGTTTTCAAATATTTGTTCGTTTCCTACAGTTAACTTTTCTTCCTCTAATGGTAGCAAAGCTTACAGTGGTCTTAGTTGGATCTCCCTGTTTCCGCCAGCTTTGCCATGCTCATGAACTTATTCTCCTCTCTTAATCTTTTAGCAGAAGGGCAACTCATAGGGAATCTTAGCACACCTAGTCTGGGGAAAAGAAAGAAGGGAAGTAAAGAGGAAGGAAGATTCCAATTTGCTACAGAGAATTAAGGGAAATGGTGTTTTGTTTTGTTTGTAAAGTTTTATTCAAATAACAAACGGCTGACCTTTATGGAGTGATTCTTTGATTTGTTAACTCAACGTGTGCATCATTTTCTCACTCTGAGGATAGTAATTGGGGGTGGGATGGGGGAAGAATCCAATGGAGAAGGCAGTAGATCCTAAGAACCAGTGGTTGGGAAGAGTCAGAGGAGAAAAGGCCAGAGCGGGGAAAACACATAAAGTTAAGGCTGGAGATGACAAAACAAAATGCTATCATCTACCCTATTTGACCCAGTTCACCTGTCTCCCATTACCTCACAGCAACACCTTTACCACATCCTTAAAGCCCCAACCAAAACCCCATCCTTAAAAGCCAGTCCACTCTCTGGGGGGTCTTGTATCCTCCATGACAACAAAAACGGAGATCATCAGGTGGTAATGCCTTCAAGTCCTGGTCTCCCCACTACAAATTTATCTTCCCTAGGTGAACCCTTGCTCCCTCCTTTATGTCATAGAGGAAGTTTCTTTTTCCCTATCTGAGAAAGGAGATAGGGAAGCTGTGCTCTAAACCCATCCACTCTCTCCTCTTCACTTTGCCACTGGCATAGGATTAAAACTGCTCAAGGCTTTCCCTTCTTTAACAAGAAAAGCCTCTCTTCCTGTAAATTCTTTGTATACATTTAATATAAGTCCCCTTTATCTACCACCAAACCTCTGTGCTTTCTTTCGTCGTCCAACACCCACTTCTCTTCTTCCATGCTCCCTCCCTGGGTTGTTTGCTTCCACTGCACATATGTTCACTTACAGCTATGGTCCGACATGTATGTGCCCCCAAACCTATGTGCTGAAAGTGAGTCACTAATGTGATGTATTTGGAGGCAGAGCTTTTGGGAGGTGATTAGGTCATGAGGGTGGAACCCCCCCATGAATGGGATTAGTGCCCCTATAAAAGAGGCCCCAGAGAGCTGCTTTGCCTCTTCTACCACATGAGGATACAGCTAGCAGGAGCCATCTGTGAACCAGAAAGTGGGCCCTCACCAGACACCAAATCTGCTGACACTTTGATCTTGGATTTCCAGCCACCAGAACTGTGATAAATAAATTTCTGTTGTTTTTAAACTACCCAGTTTGTGGTATCTTGTTAAGCCACTCAAACAGACTAAGACATTTACACATAAATGACTCTGCCCTGGGCTTCAGACTCAAACATCCCACCACTTACTGATCATCTCCATTTGCATTTCTCTGAGATACTTTAAAGGCAAAATGTCCTACTGGACATCATTTTTCTCCACTCTCTAAATCTGGGTCTCCTTCTATTCCCTTTCTCAGTAAATGGTCCCCAAATTCCTCCAGTCATATAAAGCAGAAACTGAGGTTCTTTCTTGATACCTATTTCTCCTTCAACCCTATATCCGATCCATCTCCATATCCTATTGTCTGACCATCTAGACATCCCTCAATTCTGTCTCTGTTTATCTCTTTGCTGCCACCCACTAACTGCCGACTGATCTGCCTGCATGTAGCTTGCTCCAGCCAATCTACTCTCTACAGCAGACAGCAAGGTCTTTATAAAAATGCAAATCTGAATCTGTCACTCCCTTGCTAAAAATGATTCAGTGACTTCCCAATGATCCTAGGGAAAAGCACCCAAAATCCTTAAAATAGTGTAGTAACAGAAATCCTATTTTGAAACATAGACACACCCCACACACTTTTCTCCTATTGCCAACCCAAAAAAGTAAATGTATCCCCTAGATGGCCAGAGCCATCCATCTGCTCTGGGAAAGATTAAAACTGTAAAGGAAAAATGCAAAGAAGCTGGGAGGAAGAGTTCATATTCTAATTTTTTACTTTGAAATGGAATTTTGCAGCAAGCCAGTAGTCATGCAAGAAAAGATTTCCTGAATTCCTTTATCCTCTCTTTTAGCTTAATCCAGAATCAAGTCTGGCTGCCGAGATCCTGGGTTCCCCACAGAACACATAAGGTTCCGCTTGCTGGTCTATGGTAGAAAACAAAACATCTAATCCATACTTCTCATCCTGCACACATTCCCTTATACAGTGAGCTCCTAGCTGAGAGCCCACAGCCTACAAGTGAAACAGGAATTAAAAGAATTAAAGAATGTGTAAGCAAAAACTCAGTTGTGTGTAAGTAAACCCAATTCCCCTTGAGGAAGAGAAAGAGCTGGAGTCCTTTAAAATTAACTGCCTGTTTTTCTGTGGCTAGTGAGCCTTATCTCTCCCTTTCCCAGGCATTGTGAAGACCCTGTTTCCCTAGCTGTGCAGATGCAAGGTCACTATGCAGATAAACTCAAGTCATAAAATGTGTTTTTCCTTGAAAAGTAAGAAATAATGTAATGCATGCCTCAATTGCATAACTAACTGTCTTTGTTTCTCGCTGTCTTCCCCCTGCACTGATCTCCCTCCACCCCACAAAATGCTTAAAAGGTAACCGGACTCTTTGTTCAGGGCTCAGTCTTTTTGGATGTTAATCTGACTGTGTAGATGCACCTAAATAATAAATAATATATATATCCTCCTTGACCTTCAGTCTCTCTGATTCCTCAATTATCCCACTGCACCAGGACTTATAGGAGCAGAAATCAGAAGACTTTACTCCACAAGCTTCAGGTGGAAATGTGGACAAAGCCATTTGAGAACATGACAAAAATACAGCAAGAGCAGAGACAAGATCAGATCATCCTGGGAGCAGATGCTGGGCTCTGACCAATTTGAGAGAGAAAAGGAAAAAGAACCCGGCTACAAGATGCACAAGTAGCAGGCCATAGCCACCAACATCAGCAGAGCAATTGGAGGCCAGGAAGACAAGGACACTTCTGAAGAGACTGAGAAAAGTAGAAGACAGTCCAAATCACTGCAAGGTTCCAAGGTCTCTTTTGTCATTATTGTTACAAGTACCAAGTCAGCCAAAATCCACTCTACTCTTCAAAACCATCTTGAAGAGTTGCAGGTCAGGGTTGCTGCATCTGAGCATGTTTACTCACAAAAGGTTACAGATGCTCCGCAACTTACAGTGGGATTACATCCTGATAAATGCGTCATAAGTTGAAAATATCTCATAAGTCGAAAATGCATTTACTACAACCTAACCCACTGAACATTGTAGCTTAGACTAGCATACCTTAAAACGTGATCAAGACACTTCCCTCAGCCTACATTTGAGCAAAATCACCTAACACAAAGCCTATTTTGTAATAGAGCATTGAATAGCTCACATAATTTATTGAATACTATACATTACATAGAATTTGTGACAGTTTCACACCATCGTTATGTCAAAAAAAATCATTAAGTCAAGCCACCGTAACTCAGGGACTGTCTGTATTTATATTTTTACTTCACACTAAGCTTTGAAACAAATTTTTGCTTCTCAGCAGATGGAGTTTCTGAGAAAGACCAAATTAGTTATAGAGCACTAGCTCCCAAAAACAAAAAAAGAAGAAGACAGAGGAGGAGGGCGACATGGAGCAGAGGAAGGAGAGAAAAAGGAAGAAACCATTATTGCTCCCTCATCTGAACTGCACTGCGAGTCAGCTGGGGCTTCTACCACAGTGTCCTGGAAGCCATGTTTGCTGCCCATTTCTGGACTCTCCAGCCACACTGGCCTCCTTTCCCTTTCTCAAACCTGCTGTGGTTCCTGCCACTTCAAGATAATCTCTTAACAATCTATTCCTTCTGCCTGGAATGCTCTTCCTCCCACCCAGCCCCGCCCTGCCCAGCTAACTCCATTCTTTGGCCCCTGCATCACTTTCCCAAGAAAGCCATTTCTCGACTTCCCTGACCCCTGCCTCCCATCTTTGCTGGCCCAGAGTTCCCTACCCTATAGCCTCATCACTCCAACCCAGGCACTGCTGCCTCCCAGGACTCTTCCCCATCGCTGATATAGTCCTGCTTGATTGTTAAATTAATTTTGCCTCCCCTGAAGACCACAAGCCATGTTGGCAATGATGGTTTTGCTCACCATTGCACCTCCAGTGTCTAAAAACCATAGGCATGTCAATTCATTTTTGTTGAGTAAAGGAATTGTTCAATAAGTGCACAAATAAACTGACATTAAAACTTGTCCAAAAGCAAAGGAGTTTTCTTGTGAGAAGCAGCTGCTCATTCTGGGGCATTCAAGTGCAGTGAGATGACAATGACGACCATTGGAGATGCTTTCAAAGCGATGCCGGCACTAGACAGATGGCTGGAGTGTGTACCCTTTAAGGACTCACCTATCTCAGAAGTCGTGCATGTTTCTGTATGTGTAAATGCACAGAGAGACCAGAAGGATGTGTGTTCAGCTTCTTTTCAGACTGTGAAGGTCCCTGCAACCAGAAGGAGAGCTGTCTTCAGGAAAGGATGAAGGGAACGAGCATCTATCTGTCTGTGACTCTGGTGGTTGCGCAGGTTGGTCACCTCAAGGTGGAGTGACACTGTGGTGGGACCTGTGGAGCACCAGTGAGGAAGCTCTCATAGGCCTGAGCCAACTGAATTAATTAAGACCAAGAACAGTAAAGGGACCCAGAGGGCAAACTCTGAGAGGCACTCATAACCAGCACCCTCTCCCCAAACCATATCACTCATTCCCACAGAAGTGTGTGTCTGCTTGCCTTTAATCTGTTCTGACTGTAAGCCATTTTGAGGTGGATATCCCAATCCCAGTGATGGCTACCATGTTCTGCATTGAGTAGATGCTTGACACACATCCAATAAGTAAAAGCGAGTGAACCAACCTTTATCACTTGGGGTTTGTTGTTTCCCCATCAGCTGCTCCTGCTGCTCAAGGGTGTGTGTCTGTGTGTGTGTGTGTGTGTGTGTGTGTGTGTGTGTGTACACGTGTGAATTGAATACATATGTATGGGGGAGTGGGATACAGAATTGAGGCACCAACAAGTATCCAATATGAATGTCTTTAAAATCAGTATCAGCAGCAAAGAAGGTATGGCACATATGATGTGCAGGGGAAAACCTTCTTACCAGACACAGCCCACCACCAAAGCCCCCCTGCCTAAATCTGTATTTGAAAAGCTAATTAAAAATGTGTTTTTCTTTGGGGTCTTCAATAATTTGCCTTTGAAAACTCTTTGTTAAAATGAAAATGCCTTTGGAAAGCAGAATGGTTTAAACTTCTACCACTTTGCATTTTAGAGGGGATTACGGTGGATAATTAAGAAGAGCCTGGAAAATCAGACCCCAGATTATGAGTGAGGAAAGGTGGGCCAAGAGGATGAGGAGACCCAGCAGAGAGAGCTGCTGTCAAAAAGGGCCTTATCACCTTTAAATACCATTTTCACAACTTTGCTTGGGGAGGCCCAAGATTTAACTGCCTCTCCCCAAAGAAATGCACTGCAGATCTCTAAGACGAACGGGTAAGCTTAGGTTAGATTGGATTAGGAGAAAAGGTGCTACACTCACTGAAGCTTTTTATGATTAAAGGCAACAAGCAGCATCTTGGAGCTCTGTAGCAACAAGACTTTTGCAGCCTAGCCATCCATCCGCTGGTTGCTAGAATGAGGAGCAGCAGCAGATCAAGTCACATATGCAGTGGTGGGATGAGGTCTCAATATCTGCTCCAGAGAGCTCAGGCTCTAGTGAGCAGCATCCAGGGAAGTGGGCGTGGAGAAAGAAATGAAGGATGGAGAGTGGGAAACAATGAGAGAGAAGAGAAAGAGGAAGGCGGGTTAAGCATCTGGAAAATTACTGCAGTCTCATGGCTTTGGCTGCTTCAAAGCCTGGATGAGTCATCAGCTGGTTTCCTAGGCAACGACTATTTTCCTCCCGCTGCTGATCAATTTCATCTGCACAAATGTCCCATGAAACTGTGAGCTATGAAGATAATATACCTGAGTCACAGAAGTCTTATCAGACAAGGTCTGCATTTCAAATGTTCTGAAAAAGACCTTATGTATACCAAGTCATCCACCTTCCCACCCCACCCCAGACCACACACACACACACACACCCCTACCCTATGGGTAGTGATGGGCCAGGACAGGGGTCCAGGCAGGAGGAGATCGTCACCTCTGCCTTATCACAGTTATGATACTAGGATCTTAACTGCCCAAATTCACTGTCTTCAATTAGAGACAAAGAGGATATATGGTCATTCCCTCATTTCATGTCTTAAAACAAAAACGGATGCTTGTATTAAAAAAAAAAAAAAAAAAAAAAAAAAAGCCACAGAGGACAGCCAAGTGCAATGCCCTTTGAGCTGTGACCTGCACTCTGTGCTCCTGGGTTCTGAACAGGGGAGAGTGGCTACTGTCTCCACCCTTGGTCCTCCCAAAGACAATGCTGTCCCTTTCCCCTATCTTACTTTTCCTCCTAACTCTAGTTGCTACATACTACATACTAAATATGTACTTTTTTGTGTCTTCCCTACTAGAGCATATGCTTCTTTAGCAGAGGAATTTTATTTATCCTACTCACCACTGCATCCTTATCTCCTAGCCTAGCTCATCCTACACACACTGAGTGCTCAGTAAGTTTGTTGAATGAATGAAAAAAAATGTTCTTGGATCATCTCTAAGACAACTCTAAAAAATGTTTAAGAAATATGACCAAATTCTTTCCCAGGTGACTTCTACACTGCAGACATGACAACACCTACACTATGTCTAATGTGGAAATTGTCACAATTTTTGTGATTTCTCTCATTTTACCTCCCCTGTGTAGGGCATAGAGAACTTGGGAAAGGTCTTGTGTAAAAAAAAAACAAGTGTCATATACATGAAGTCAGCCCATAATGCAAAGTTAGAAGAGTTGTTATGTCTATTTTTATGTTGCTAATATTCACTAAGAGCTTACAACATGGCAAACACATTACATGTATTTTCTCATTTCATTTTCACAGCAACCCAGGTAGTAAATATTTGATAATTCCCATTATACAGATGATGAAACTGAGACTAAGAGAGGTTAAATAACATGCTCCTGATGTGCATGCTGTATGTGGTAGCACCAGGATTCGACCTCAGGTGGCTAAAAGCCACCACTCCATATTGTCTCTCTGTTTGCCACACCCCTCCACTTATCAGGATAGCCCTGTTGGTAGCATTTCCAACACACTTTCCTCCTTCCATTTTAGCCTGGAACGGTTTGTATTTGTATTAAGCTCTCTTGTTTTCCAGGTATTTTCATATACATTATACAATTTGCTCTTCAAAACAATGTTTTCTGATAAGCAGGACAGATATACTCTGCACATTTCAGACATAGAAAATCAGAAACAAAAAGGTTAAGTGACTTCCCTGAAATCATTCACTTGTCAGAGCTAGGACTTGCACACTGGTGCTCAGCTGCCACCACCACTGTTGCTCAGATGCTCTCTCGAAAAGAGCATCCCGGGTGCTCCCAGTATGAATAGCCCCATGCCTTGAACCACACCCTAAGTTGGCTCCGGGCCCCCGCCACTTCTCCGAGCAGTCCTTGGGAAGCCTGAAGCTGGCAAATCACTGATCCACCTTGTCAGCTAATTGTAGGCAGATCCTGCCCTGGGGAACCTCAGGAACCTTTTCCCAGAACCTTCAATAAGAGGAAAATGTTCCAAGATTTCAAAGACAACTTGTATATCTAAGAAAGAGTCCAAATGTTATACTTAATTTAAAAGATGGTGACAAATATTTATGCCTAATTTTACTCTCACTCTCCTTGCTCTGATCCCCTCAGTCTCCACCCACTCTCCACCTACCCCTTTCCACTCCACAAAGAAATAACATTGGATCACATTCCATAGAATGAAAAGGCTTTAAATTATAGCTTTATGAACATGAGTCTGAGAAACCACGTTACGAAAGATCCTTATCAGCTATTCCTGCAGGCTAAGTGGGGATGAGTAATTGGAAGAAACAGGATTATAAATTTTAATCTACTCCTTTTTAGAAAATCTTACGTGATGTCATGGCTGACTAGCAACCAACAAGCATATAAAATGAGCATAGTAATGATCACCAAAAATGAAGAATTTTGCCTCAAGTGGTTTCTATGAAATAGTCCACTCGCCTGCCTGAGCCATTCTTTTTTTTAGTTTGTCTTCATTTCTCTATGACCCATGGGACGATCTTCATGCCTACATGAAAGTCGTACTTGTCCTTCTGTGCCTGAGCCCATGTGTTGTGCACATGTGTCTGCCTGTTTGCATTTGTGGGAGCTGGATTGAATGGGGACCTACCAAGTTGCAGGCACTATGGTAGGAGTTTTCCATATATAAACTCATTATGCCTCCAGTAGGCCTATGATGTGGGTGTGATTGCTAGTATTGTTCTCCTTTTACAGGTGAACACACTGAGGCTCAAAGAAATTAGGGGATTTGCCTAAGAACACATAACAACTGCTAAAAGTTATTGTAATGATAGACCTAAAATAGTAACTGGGTATCAGCACTAAAATACATCCACACATTCTTTCAACACTCTTATTTCAGCATAGGACTACTTTTTTCAATGAATCTGATTGAGTGCTAACACTAAGCAACCAGGGAGAGAAAACTATGTGGAATCTTTAATGACTTTCTCTTTGTCCACTTAAGAGATTCATAATGACAATGTTCATCTTCATTTTGTTTTTGCCAAAATGTATTCCATGTATTTATGCATGGTTTATAGCTTACCCCTTCATTATGTTATGGGTCAAAATTATTTACAAACCAAGTCAGATCCCTTTTAGATTTTTTTAAACCACCCATTCCCTCAATTATGAGACCAGGATGATAACTATTTAATATTTTTTCAGAAATAAGTCACAACATCAATTGTAATAATGATACATGAAGCCATGTTGGAGTATATGAACAATTTGCTTCTTTCAATCATTGTACCATTGCTTGATTAAGCTTAAGAAAAAATTTTTGATGGA
Organism: Piliocolobus tephrosceles; assembly: GCF_002776525.5. Classification (NCBI taxonomy): domain Eukaryota; kingdom Metazoa; phylum Chordata; class Mammalia; order Primates; family Cercopithecidae; genus Piliocolobus; species Piliocolobus tephrosceles. The sequence continues at coordinate 25,099,359 of NC_045434.1, read as the reverse complement.
TTAAGTGAAAATTAAGTCTGATCTTAATGCAGCCTTGCATATGAACATATATCTGAAGAAAATTAAGCTAGACACAAATAATAAGCCTGACAACGTCTCCTTTAATTATTTACACCTGACCCACAATTTGGAAAACACTCTCCATTACACTCTTGTTCTAATCAGATACATCACTGTCCAGTCTGTAACAGTGCAAGAATGGCTGCCAGTGGCAACCATTTGCTCCTCCTAAAGGAGGAGCAAACTATTCTCAAATTACTTTAATTTTTCAATATGAAAATCTATTAATAAATTTGTTTACTTCCTTAAAGCTATACACTTTTCCCTACTTTATAATTGTGCTTAGAAAGATGAGTATACATCACATTTTTGTAACATAAAACTCATTATCCCATGTATTTTTGTGTGTGTGTGTTCCCATTCATTTATGTGATTAATTTATATGGGTATTTTCCTAATGGAACTATAAGTTTTATTAAATATAAATGGCCTAAGTTTGTTACCATTAAAATATTAGGACTTCAAAGATAGTGGCCTCAAGATGATCTAGGAAAGTTCAAAGACAGGAAAGCAAGTTCGGACAAAAAAGAAGCAAAAAAATTTTTTAGAAGCTCAGGCCTTGGCTGGGTAGTACTATTGGATCAAAGAATGTATGTGGCCTAGTAAAGAGAAATGATGCTAGCAAGGTAAGCAAAAGCCAGACCTTGAAATACTTTACCAAGGAGCACATCGAGAAAAATCCACTGGAGGAGAGTGACTTATCAGTTTGGAAACTGAATTTGAGAAAAATGACTCAGTCTGCAGTACAGAAGATGTATTGGAGGGTGGAAAATACTGATGGCAGGAAGAATGGTAACCTGGGTTACTATATGGTTACTACATATAGTAACCCAGGCAAGAAACAATGAAGGACTAATCTGAGGCAACATCAGTGAGGACAGAGACGTGTCAATGGATATGGGAGAGTTTAAGGAGGCTATGGAAGATGGTGACTGGTTTGCTGAGTAAGAGAAGATGCACAAGTGACTGAAAGGAGTCATACTTGAAATGAACAACTAAGGGACCTGTGATACCATTTAAGGGAATAAGAAATATAGCAGAAGTTGCATGTTTTGCCAGGAATTTAGCATACTGAACTTGAAATGCCTAGGTGCATCCTAGTAGAACTATCTAGTAGAGAGATAGCTCTGTAGAACACCAGAGAGAAGGCTGAAGATAATTGGTACTCATCCATGAAAGCTGAAATTGGCTTTAAATAAGGTCCTTCACCATTAGGGTATGGCATAAGAAGAGAAACACCGAAGTTTAAGTGGGCAAAAGAAGAGGATTCCATGAAGAAGGTAGGGCTAGGAAGGAACCAGAAGATAGCGATACCTCAGAAGTCAAAAGGAAGGAGAACTGCTAGAAGAAAACGGTCTACACAGGGCCAGGCACAGTGACTCTTGCCTGCAATTCCAGCAGTTTGGAAAGCAGAGGTGGGAGGATGACTTGGGCCCATCCTGGGTAACATAGGGAGACCCCCATCTCTAGAGATAATTTTTAAAATTAGCCAGATGTGGTGGTGTACACCTGTGGTCTGAGATACTCTGGAGGCTGAGGTGGGAGGATCACATCACTGGAGTCCAGGAATTCAAAGCTACAGTAAGCTGTGATTATGCCACTGCACTCCAGCCTGGGTGACAGAGCAGGACCTTGCCAAAAAAGAAAAGAAAAAGATGAAAAAAAGGAAGGAAGGAAGGAAGGAAGGAAGGAAGGAAGGAAGGAAGGAAGGAAGGAAAGAAGGAAGGGGAAGAAGAAGAAGAGGAAGAAGAAGAGGAGGAGGAGGAAGAAGAAAAAGAGAGAGAGAGAAAAAAAGAAAGAAAGAAAGAAAAAGAGAGAGAGAGAGGGAGGGAGGGAGGAAGGCTGTTGAGAGAGAATGAAGGAAGGAAGGAGAGAAGGAAGGAAGAAAGAAAGGAAGGAAAAGAAAATGGTTCACAGAAAGAATGCAGAGACTAAAAAGTGTTCTTTGTTTTGCAGAGCATTGGTGACTCCATTTCAGTGCAATAGGGAGGGCAGAAGCCAAATGTTACAGGTTTGAGTTGGAATAGATTGTAAAACTATCAAAACTCCAAATCTCAATGCAGTTTGAAAAGTACTCATCAAATCCAATATCCCAATTTTACAAATGAGCAAATTGAGGCCCAAAAAGGGAACATGATATCCAAGGTCACACAACTAGTGGCAAAACCAGAATCTCCTAACTTCCAGTGCTCTCTCCAGTGTCATTTTGGAGCTGCCCATGTTACCTTTACAGTTTATATACAGTTACTGCTGGGATGCTATACCTCTTGGAGACCATCAAGCCATTCCGACCCTGTGTCTGAGATATATGTGTCACCATGACCCTGAAGAACAGGCCAGTTGCCTTGTCCATCAGTGTCTTCTCTGCCACTTCTGATTGAAAACTTAGAATTTAAGATTAAAATTTTAAATAGTTCAGATGAGCAATCATTAACAATGCAGTTCAGTTCCATTTGATCCTCATGTGGTCCCTCCTGAATGCATAAGTAAAGAAGCTCTGATTCCTTTATCACTGGAAACAGAGAGAGCAATCAGAGGAGTGTGCAGGGCTCTGAGGTGAGCAAACCTGAGTTCCAGTGGGACTTCTTAGGTAATGTTTTAAGGTCAACATCTATTGAGCACCTACTGAGTGCCATGCCCTGTGCCTTGCATAGGGAGTGCAAACACTATTAATCCCCAGCCCTGGCTCTTGAGGGATTTTTGTTCTCTCTGGCTGTGGTTGGACAGATTTAGAGAAAGTTGAATCTCTTAGGCAGTCAAGCTAGTCCTCTCTAAAGTCTTTAACTCAACTCATCTTAGGAGCTCTGTGATCATCTCTGTGCCTCCAAACTAAGATAGCACTGATTGCATGGGAAGAAGCAAATCTATAAATTTAATGGTTTTGAAGTAAGAAGGACTGGTCCTGGCCAGAATTTAGCTACTCCTTTACCTTCCATTCCTCCTTTTTTCTCCCCTGCAGGGACACCTACTCAGCATCCCATACCCAACATCTACGTCTCTTCAGCTCTCGCTCTCACTCTTGCCCTAGTTCTCAGTCTCTCTACCACAGTGCTCTCAATGATTATTGGGGGAACCAGTCCCCAATATTTCAACATAGGTTATTTTCTATTTTCCCTAAGTGTCAGCTGGTCTGAGAAATAAAGAGAAAGAGTACAAGAGAGAAATTTTACAACTGGGCCGCCAAGGGAGACATCACATATCGGCAGGTTCTGTGATGCCCCTTGAGCTGCAAAACCAGCAAGTTTTTATTAGGGGTTTCAAAAGGAGAGGGGTGTACGAATAGGGAGTGGGTCACAGAGATCACATGCTTCAAAGGCAATAAAATATCACAAGGGCAGAGAGGCAGAGTGAGATCACAAGGCCAGGGCGAAACTAGAATTACTGATGAAGGTCCATGTCCTGCTGGGTACACACTGTCATTGATAAACATCTTAACAGGAAACAGGGTTCAAGAGTAGAGAACTAGTCTGACTAGAATTTCGCCAGGCTGGAATTTCCCAATCCTAACAAGCCTAGGGGCCCTGCAGGAAACCAGGGCATATTTCATCCCTTACCTACAACTGCATAAGGCAGACACTCCCAAAGCGGCCATTTTAGAGGCCTCCCCATGGGAGTGCATTCTTTCCCAGGGCAGTTCCTCCTTGCTGAGAAAAAGAATTCAGCGATATTTCTCTTATTCGCTTTCTCCCTTGTTCCCTGAAAATCACTGTTATCCTGTTCCTTTCAAGGTGCTCAGATTTCATATTGTTCAAACACACATGCTTTACAAACAATTTGCGCAGATAACGCAATCATCACAGGGTCCTGAGGCAACATACATCCTCAGTTTACAAAGATGACGGGATTAGAGATTTAAGTAAAGACAGGCATAGGAAATTATAAGAGTATTGATTGGGGAAGTGATAAATGTCCATGAAATCCTCACAATTTATGTTCAGAGATTGCAGTAAAGACAGGCATAAGAAATTATAAAAGTATTAATTTGGGGAACTAATAAATGTCCATGAAATCTTCACAATTTATATTCTTCTGCCGTGGCTTCAGCCAGTCCCTCCATTCAGGTTCCCTGACTTCCCACGACAAATGATGCATGCTGTGTGTTTTTAATCAAGTTTCTTAACTTCTCACAGTTCTCATTTCTGCATGTGTAATAATATTCACCTCATAGGACTGTCAGAACAATTAAATGAGACAATGAATAGAAGGTGCTCATCACAGTGTTTAGTGATACTGAACAGTTCTCCATAAATATTTGATGTCACAGTATTATTATTATTTCTGGTACCATTATTATCCTTTCCCTTAATGAATATACTACCTTTCCTTGGGGTATTTGCATTCAGTGGAAGACAAAGAGCATTTACATACAAACAATTAGGTTCCTAACAGCAGGGCTTCAGACCAAGAGAAAAGACATGGGCAGAGGTCCTTCCTGGCACCCCTCAAGCCTCTCCCTGTGAGTAGTACCTACTTGGGGCTCACAGAAGCCACTATCTGCACCTGAGCCTCCTTCCCAATGCAGATCACATCTGCCACTCCATGTCGAGGGCCCATGTGGCTCTGCTGCTCAGGAGCGAAGCTGATCACCATGCATCACAGCACATAGGCAAGACATGCCTTGGGCTCCTGCCAGGACAGGACAAATGATGCTCAGGTGCAGCTGCTATCAACCAGAGTGGGGCCTCTCTTGCTGGAGGCTGACTTGGTTTTGTGGCCTCCACCTGACAACCCAGGATGGCCCAAGGTCAAACGACTCAGGGCCTCATGGGAAGTTTATAAGGAAGCCAGCAGAGCCAACTGTGCAGCAGCAAATGTCAGCATAAAACTGTCTTCAGCTCCAGGGGCAGCAACATGACTCAGCATTCTAGTTAACCTCCTAAATATCTCTCATTTTCATCCCTGAGCTCCATCCCTATAGCTACTACCTTAACTGGGGCTCTTATAATTGCTCTCCAGGTGAATCATAAACAGCTGTTATCTACAAAGTGCTTATTACAAGCCAGGTAATATATACTTAGAGTTTTGCATGCAATTTCTCATCAAAATCTCAACCCTATGAGTCAGGAATTATTTTTTCCCATTTTACAGATTAAAGGATGCTCAGAGAAATTAACTTGACCAGAGCTTCTGCCCTCCTATCTTCCTCCCACCATGGCCACCTATCCTCCCCACCCAACCTGCTGCTGTCTTACTGTGCCTGTCTATACCAACTATTAACCAGTCTGCCACAAGTCTCTCTCTCCTCCAGCCCACCTGAGTCCACTTACAAGAATTCCTTCCTACAACATGAATCTGACCATATCACTCACATACTGAAAATCCTTCAAAGACTCCCTTTTAGGTCCAAATAAAGTCAAGGCTCCCTAAACTGGCATTCTCAGCTCCTTTTTTCAAATTTGCTCCAATCCTCCTTCTGATTCCACCCTCTGCTTCTTCCCACGTTCTTGCTGTACAAAGCCATTCAGCATTCCTCAAAGGCTCTCTGCTTTTGCACCTCCATCTTTAACAGTAATGCCATCCTTCTCTGTGGACCACGGTTTACCCAGTTCTCTTTCTGGCAAACACCTATTCATGCATGAAGATCTAGATCAAGTGTGACTTGCTCTGTGAAAGCCTCCCTCAGATCCTCTCTCTGTCCTTCCCATTCTAGTCACTGAGCTGATACTACATCAAATTGTATGCAATGACTTGTTGGGAGACAGCCACCCTGATGAGGCTGGGCACTCTCCCAGGGCAGGGACTGGGGTTTATTTGTCACCTTTTAGATACAGTACCTACCTTAGGTCCTGGAACAGGGTAATTTATTGAATATGTATTTAAGAGATGGATGGAGAAATCATTTATTTATTCACGCATGCATGCATTCATTCAGTTAGTTAGCTAATTATCTACTATGTGCCAAGCAACACCCTAGGGCACTGAGGAGGCAAAGATGATAAGAGTTAGAACTCTCTGAGGAGTCCTTGTTTTGGTCTAATGCTTATATAATCAAGGGCTTTTACTGCGTTTTTCTTGACTCCCTTCCCAGAAAGCAAACTGAACTGCAGAGCCTGCAAAAATGCCACCTAATGCCATCCTATTTAATCTGGAACCCACTGCCATCCATTTAACTGCCACACTGCTTACAAGAACATCAGTTGTCAGGTCAAAATCACAGTTTGTGCAAAGAATCAATGTTAGATAGCTTGCAACTCCATTGGGATCATAAATCCATCATGATGTTAGTTCGTTAAATTCTGTGAATTTAATTAACTTTCCTGATTAATCATGGATTAATTAACCAAACTGTGCTGATGTGAAAGTATTAAGGCTTACGGTTGCTATTTTTCTAGAGACAAGAGCTCATAATATTTGGCTGTGTCATTTCATTCTATCTAAATTGAAATCTTGCTCTCTGCCTGCACTGTATTGTTTCATCATTTGATGATATGCTATTTGGTTCTCTAGTATTTTTTTCTGCACAAATAGGCCGATTTCATCAATATAATAAGGATACTGGAATCACCTTCTGGGCAAGGACCTCACCCTTTTCTTCACTTTTAAGTAAATTTCATTGTGTAAAAAAGCCCAGGAAGAAAAACACTCATTTTGTATATTTAAGATATATAACAGTGCTGGGCACTATGGCTCACGCCTGTAATCCCAACAGTTTGGGAGGCCAAGGCAAGCAGATCACCTGAGGTCAGGAGTTCGAGACCAGCCTGGCCAGCATGGCAAAACTCTGTCTCTACTAAAAAATACAAAAATTAGCTGAGTGTGGTGGTGGGCGCCTGTAATCTCAGCTACTTAGGAGGCTGAGGCAGGAGAACTGCTTGAACCCGGGAGGCAAAGGCTGCAGTGAGCCGAGATTGCACCACCACACTCCAGCCTGGGCGACAAAGCGGGACTCCATCTCAAAAAAAAAAGATACATAACATGATGTTATGGAATACATATAGATAGTAAAAAAAGTTACTATAGTGAAGCAAATTAACATTTTCACCATCTCAGTTACCTATTTTGGGGAGAGCCAGCTAAAATCTACTCATTTAGCGTGTATCCTATTTACAATAAAATTTTTTTGCCTATAGTCCTCGTGTTGTACATTATCTCTTTAGACTTGTTCACCCTAAATATCTGCTACTTTATATCCTCTGATCTACACTTCACTGATTCTTCCCCCATCCCACTCCCAGTAACCACTGTGTTTTCTCTATCTTTGTATTTTAGAAATTTTTTTAGATTTCACATATAAGTGAGATCATGCAATATTTTTCTTCCTGTATCTGACTCATTTCATTTAGCATAATGTCCTGCAAGCTCATCCATGTTGTAGCAACAGGCAAGGTCTCGTTCTTTTTTAAAGACTGAATAGCATTCCATTGTAAAAATGTACCACAGTGTCTTTATCTATTCATCCATAACAGACACTTAGGTTGTGTCCATATCTTGGCTATTATGAATAATTCTTCGATGAACATGAAAGTGCAGATATCTTTACAAGGTGATTTCATTTTTCTTGGGTGTATGCCCAGCAGAGGGATTGCCAGGTTGTATGGTAGTTCCTATTCTTAATTTCTTTTGACACCTTCACACTGTTTTCCATAACAACTGTACTCATCTACATTCCCACCAACAGTGTACAAGAGTCCCCTTTCTCCACAGGGACCCCACCTCTCAGACCCTCACAACATCGCTCTCCTGCACACAGAGGTCACCCCTGAATTGCAGATAGCAAGAGCTGGAAGAGAACCTGGAGATAATCTAATCTGAAACCCTCATTATATAGATGAAGGAAAAGAAGCCCAGAGAAGGGCAGTGACTCGCCCAAAGCCATTAGTCTGAGCCAGGATTTCCCAAACTCAATTAATGATAATGGCAACAAATAGCTCACATTTATTTATTGCATATATATCTGCTGATTCATAAGCAGCAGGAGGCTACACACGGAGAAGCTGGTAGGTGCCACATGGTTGGAGAGACATATATTTGAGTTCAGGGTTACCAAGGCAGCCCAAACCTGAGGGAACTGATTCCTAAAAGAAAGGAAATGCAGAGAAGCGGTTCTGAATTCTGGACAGCTCTTGCACTCCAGGCAGTTGCTGATTTGTAAGCAGCAAGCAGAAACCATTGGGTAAAAGGGAAAGATTTTAGCAGCCTCACAGAGATATGGAAACAAAATGTGGAGTTCAGGACCAATCAAGAGGATGCTCTTGGAAACACTGAGGACTTTCAGCAGGGACCCCTTATATTAATGTCCTATTGCAACAAATTACCACAAATGTAATGGCTTAAAACCACACAAAGGTATAGTGCTAACCTATAGCTCTGTAGGTTAGAAGTCTGACGAGAATCTCACTGGGCTCCAATCAAGGTGGCAGCATTCCCTCTGGAGGCTTTAGGGGAGAATCTGTTTCCTTGCCTTTTCCAATTTACAGAAGCTGCTTGTATTCCTCAGCTGGTGACCGTCTTCCTCCATCTTCCTCCATCTTCAAGCCCAGATGGAGTTCTCATCACAGTCCATCACTCTGACCTCCTCCGCCGCCTCCCTCTTCCACTTTTAAGGGCCCGTGTGATTATGTTGGAGCCACCCAGGAAATCTAGGATATTCTCTATTTTAAGGCCAGCTGATTAGCAACTTTAACTCCATCTGCAACTTTAATTCTTCCTTGGCTGCATATCCTAACATATTCACAGATTCTGGGCATTAATTAGGATATGGATGTCTTCGGGGAGCCATTATTCAGCAGACACATCTTTGAAGTGACTTAGAAATAGAAAAATGCTCATGCAACTGAAACACAGCTGTGAATCATTTCAATCCCAAACAGGATTAAGGTGATGTGCCCCTAGTTTAACAGCCTGCTAGAAGCAGAAATAAATTTTCTCTGGAGAAAGTTACAATGATCCAGATGTTAACTGGATGTTATTCTTATATAAAATCCAGGCATTCAATCAAGGATTCCCAGGTGTACATACATATACAAGACCAGATGACCACTTTTCTTTCTTTCCTCTCCCACATTAGAATACAAGTCCCCTGAGAACAGGGACTATGTCCAACCTGTCAGATCCCAGAGTTCAGCCCAGGCTGTGGTGTATGATATTGCTCTGCAAATGCATATTGAGTGAATGGCTCTAATACTTACCATAGCCACACTCCAATGGAGAAAACAGTCCCAAGGAGTCAGCTTTGAGCAAGGGCTTTCAGAGCCGGCATCAAATTCTCCTAAATTCTACACCACCTGTAACAAGGTCACACCTTATCCAGTGCCAGCTCACAGCAAGCCAACCTTAAAATACAATAATAAGAAGGAAGAAAAAGAAAAACAAGCTGCTGATGCTGCCTGCAGCTTGTAACAAACAGGGTAGCCATTGGGAGTAAGCAGGCCTGTGGTGACAGGAGAGCGGAAACCACCAATGCTGAATTAACACCTGATTTCTAATGGTTAAATCTATGTAGAACTGTCATCTTCCCCATCCCTTATGTATTTTGAACCTTTTAAATGTTTCTATTAGACTTAAGTCTTCCAAGCTGCCTTCCAGGAAGATTACAGAGAAACTAGAGACGTAGGAGTTCAGAGCCAGGGCTGCTCCATGCTGATGTGAAAGTTATTCTTTGCCAAACCAGAAAGCCTCTGGGACGCTGTACAGGCCTGCATTAGGCTGGAGGAGGAAGGACCTTTGCTGAATTTGTCTGCCAGCTGAGGCACTTTTTCTAATGTGTGCAAAGGCTTAGTGTGTGCAAATGTCAGCCCCAGACCAGAAGCATTTTAAGAAGTATTATAAAGAGGAGAAATAACCAGCATTTATTTGAGTACATGTGCAAGCACTTTACATGCATTATGTCACTTACTCCTTAAAATTCCACGGAGTAGATATTTCTATCATTTTACAAGACTGAAGCTCAGTGATGTTAATTAATTGGGTCAAGATCACACAGCCAGGAAGTGGTAGAGCCAGGGGGTCAGTGTCAGGCAAATGCCTAGGTGTTTGGCCACTACAGCAATTCTGTCTCAACCACTAGTTCTTGTGACCTGCTTCTTGCATATAATTCAAATTGGCACATTGGAACAGCTCAGCGGCTCAAAAAACAAGCATGAGAGGAAAAAGGACACATTTGTTGAACGTGGGTAGCTGAGGCTCTGTGGGCTTTGAGTGGGGGCATTTCCCCTTCTCTACCATGTTGGCATCTAATAGTGCCCACCTCTGTGATATTTCCAGAACCCTCACTGGTAATAGGCCACGTAATTCAATGAGACTTTACATGAGAAACAGGTGGAACTGAAGATCTCCGTTAGAGGGCAAACTAGCAGTTTCCTTTTGGAAAAAAAGGAAACTGGAAGAACATAAAGATTTTATGTGAAAAGAAAGAATTCCTGGTCTCCCACGTGTCCTTCAGGTTATTCCAACATCATCCACTCCCTTGATCAGTCTCCACCTACGGGTTGCATGAGTACTGGAGAGTATCTCCTGATGATTAAGTTGCTTTTTTGGGATAGTGAGATTCATTTTTAGCTCCTCGTCACTAAAGCAGAGAGCCCAAAAGTCAGCGTGCGCGCCCACGGCATTCGGATCAGGTGAGGTTGCCGAGGCAACGCCAGCCGCGCCTGACGTCACCGAGCGAGGACACCTCCGCAGCCTCCCGCGGGCTTCGCTGGCCTATGTCAGACTTGGTTGATTCCCAGAGCTTCTCCAGAACTCCAAGAGCTGCCCTCCCACTCCCACCCACCTCAGCAAACACAGGAAGGGAGGAAGCTGCCTTTATGAAAAGGCAAAATCAGAAGGAAAAAAAGAAAAAAGAAAAAACAAGACAGGGAACCAGGGAGGGGTCCCGAATGATCCCCAGGCGAATGTATCTGTGACTCTGCTTTGGGATCCGGAGAACGAGAAAATGGATAGTAGCGGGAGACCGGGAAGGGGTTTGTGCTCTGTGGAGCAGGAACAGAGGCAAATCTGATCAAGAAAGGTTAAAACCTCTTTCTCCTCCCCCCTCCCTTCCTACTTGAAGCCTCAATTAACGTAATCTCTGGGCAAAGCCCATCACTCGATAAGTATAAGGATTTCTCCCCACAGAAGACAAGGGTAACCACTGGACAGAGAAGAGGAAGCTAGAGACCCTGATGCCATTCTCAGCTCAGCCCCTGTGGCGGAGACAGCCTTCTGCCACCAAAGTTTAGCCATCCCCTTCCATGCTATAAAACTGTTTTGGAGAAGCACTCCTCCCAGCAGTCTCTGCACCCAGGCCCCATGTGACCAGTTCCTACCAATAGGCTGTGAGCAGAAATGATATGGGTCATTCTCAAATCAAAATGAGGCCATCTCCACCCTCTCTCTCTCCTGCTGCTTCAGGCTAAGATGGCAAAGCAGGGAGATAGAAGGAGCCTGGATCCCTAAATCACTGCAGGTGTCCCTCAGTACCCAAGAAGTGTTGCTTCCAGGATCCCCACAGGTACCAAAATCCAGGGATCCTCAAGTTCCTTTTATAAAATGATACAGTATTTGCGTGTAACCTATGCACATCCTCCTATACAGGTTAAATCATCTCTAGGTTACTTATAATACCTAATACAATGTAAATGCTGTGTAAATAGTTATTATACTGTTATTTTTTTTTTTCGTTTTTTTTTTTTTTTTCCCGAGTATTTTTGACCCATGGTTGGTTGAATCCACAAATACAGAATCCATGATACAGAGGGCCAACTGTCCATTGAACACAGCCATTGAATTGCTTTGTGAGTTAGAAACAAAATTCTTTTGTGGTAGGCAGCTGGGATTTCGGAGTGTCTCTGTTATGGCAGCTAGCATTAACTTACACAGCCTTATCACCAGCAAGGTTAAGCCAATGACACATGCCTTGGGTTCAGAGGTGCCAGCACAGCTGGGGCACCAACCAAACATGAACACAAAACTTGCTCTAACTAAAACAAGACATACTACAGCAAAACACCTCAATGTGCCTGTTTCCAGGACACGGGAGAGATATTAGGCAAGAGGCAGCCAGGGCAGTCAGTCGAGGCGGGGAAGTTTGAAGGAAGATGAATTTGTTGAGGCTGAGGCCTCTGCTCAGTCCTCAGGTCATGTGTATGTCTCCCTGACAAGCCACTGACACAGAGGCTCTTAGAGCAGCAGTTAAGTATGGAAACTACCGTGAGGACTGCTGTGCGCAGTTGCATAGGCTACTGCACGAAGACTTGTAGCCAAGAATGTAAGTGGGGGCTGAAGTACAACCTGCCCTTTTCTTACCAAACCAGGCATCTGGCTCCAAGTTGAGTTCACCAGAAGAAAAGGATCAGGACTGCCTCCACCTGATGCCTTTTAAAATGTATGCACCTGTAATCCCAGCACTTTGGGGAGCCGAGACGGGCAGATCACGAGGTCAGGAGATCAAGACTATCCTGGCTAACACGGTGAAACCCCGTCTCTACTAAAAAATACAAAAAACTAGCCGGGCGAGGTGGCAGGCACCTGTAGTCCCAGCTACTCAGGAGGCTGAGGCAGGAGAATGGCGTGAACCGGGGAGGCGGAGCTTGCAGTGAGCTGAGATCCGGCCACAGCACTCCAGCCTGGGCGACAGAGCGAGACTCCGGCTCAAAAAAAAAAAAAAAAAAATGTATGCAGAGGTGCCATTTGTGTCTAACCTTGCACCTATGGTAGCACTTTATATGCCTGGCACAAGGGCAGTGGGCTGGTGGCAGCCTTGACCTTTGTGATTCTTGAAGGCCAGGCCACAGAGTTCTCACTTTCAAGCCAGCATCAACAAAAAGTCACATGCAAAGAAAAAAATTCTCTAATGACCAAAATAAAATTGAAAAGCTTGATGCAACTGCTAAATGAAAAATACATTGTCTCTCTCTTCCCTCCTTATCCCTTTTCTCCTCCTCAACCCAGAATCTTATCCATGCTTCGCTAAATCCACTTTCCCTTCCTGCAAGGGAAAAGTCAGGAATGCTCTTTGTTTCAAAGGTCTAGAGAAGGGCACAATAAATTTCACTCCTAGAGGCCCTGATGTGCTGCTGCAGACGAGAATAGGGACAAAGCAAGCCAGCAGCAATGGAGACCAGGCCCAGAGCAGCCCATGGGAGAGAAACTGGGAGGTGAGCATTTGGGGGAAGGCGACAAGGAGGACAAGGACAAGTGAGATTCCAAAAACAATCCATCAGAGATGCAACAGAGGATTAGGTCATTCTTATGACAGGATTTTCCCATAGAAGACAAGTAAGACAATCCCAGCATTTTGGGAGGCCAAGGTGGGGGGATCACGAGGTTAGGAGTTCGAGACCAGACTGGGCAACATGGCGAAACCCTGTCTCTACTAACAATGCAAAAATTAGCTGGGCGTGGTGGTGGGCACCTGTAATCCCAGCTATTCAGGAGGCTGAGGCAGGAGAATCGTTTGAACCCAGGAGGCGGAGGTTGCAGTGAGCCAAGATTGCACCACTGCACTCCAGTCTGGGTGACAGGGCGAAACTCCATTGCAAAAAACAAACAAACAAAAAAAGAAGACGAAGACGAGTAAGACTTTAAAGAAGTGAAAGAAAACTTACGCAGAGGCCCATGTAAGGAAATATCAATATTTCTTGCAAAATTAATCACTGAACAAGAATTATCATTCATAAGTGACAGGAATTTTATAGGAAATTGACACAACCTTTTCTGAAAGGCAATTTGGTTCTCTCTATTAAAAATTTAAATATTCAAGCCTTTTGATCTAGCAAGTCCATTTCCAGGAACCTACGCAACAGAAGTATTCCAACACTGGAAATGTCTAGAGAAATTTGTACAGAGGTGCTTGTGGTTAATAAAACATGCATTTTTTAGGTGTATTTCCTGTGAAATTGTGTCAGCCTTTTTTATTAGAAACTATGCATCTGTGAGGTCACTTGGTTAGGATTCAAGATGCTATCTGACCTCATAAAGGAACCAAGACCTGGTATTTTACTAATTGTTTCTAAGCTGATCTACATCACTGGACTTGAACCCCTTAGGGGTCACATCTTAGTCGCTGTTCATTTTCAGATCTGTTTCAGAGCCGGGAATATAGTGGGTGCTCAAGTGCTATTTGTTATATGAATTCATGATTGAAGTGGGCTTGGTTCAAATTTAGTATCTCGCCTTCATTAGCACAGTATTCTTGACGTAGAGTCAGTGGATATCTGTTTTACTCCGGATTGATCTCCAACTATCAGCTAGGTCCTTATTCGCCACTCTGTGCGGTTGCTGGTTTAGGAAGAGGCAAATGAAGGGGTTCAGGAAAGGGAAGAAGGAGAAGAATATGGTTGGCAATTTAAGTTCTCAAGATGAAATAAGTTGGGATTTCTAGCTTGTTTTCCCTACCTTGAACCTCCTGAAATTATATGCAGCCCATTTCTCTGGGAAAGGTATATGGTTTTCAAGAACTTCTCAAAGAATTCAGGTCCATGACATTCCAAAATAAACATGATTAAGAATCACTAAATCAAGGGATTTTTGATGCAAAAATGAAATGTGATTAGACAACCTGTGCCAAAGAGTAATATACTAAAGGTGATAGAGAAACTAGTGTGGAAGGGCCAAGGTCACAAACAGACCTACAAATGACCATAAAATAACTCACACTGATGTTCCAGTTTTCCCTTGCAACCCTTTAGTATGCTATTTCAAAGCATTGCAACTTAAAAGGATGTTTATTAACTACCTACTTAGCTCATAAACTTAGGTTAACATTGTTATATACCCTAACTGAATGTGAAAAGTCATTTTCTGACTTTTAAAAAACTAAGATAGAAAGAAAATCTCAGAAACCGACAAACTGAATGCTTAGAATATCACCTATAAGAAAACATAACATACGATGTTTCACTACACCATCCGCCTTAATCATCAAATTGTTACTCAATTACTTTCAGGTAGACAGTCAAAAGCAGCTGATTTGCTGTGACAACATTGCATTAAACTTAGCAAGTGAAGGAGGAATGCTATTAATTCGTTTCCTAAATCCTCAGAATACTGGCTTCTGCCCATCCAGCACAACCACTATTATTTTATCAAAACAGCAATCAAGGTAGCCTCAACCTTTTTGCTTCTACAAAGCTCTACTACTTGCCAATTTGATTAGCTTTCAAGGTGTCTTTGGTGTTCCTGATATGTTGTAACGAATCAAAGTTAGATTTAACAGAAAGAAAATTTTGGAAATCTGCCATAATATGTATGTTAGCACATACCAGTATTAAATTAACTATTGTGTTCCCAATACTTGTCTATATAAAGAAGTGGATAATATGGCTTTCCCTGAGACAGAACTTTCCACCTCCCTCCACTCCTTATCCTCCCATCACCCTATTGGCTCCCATCCATACCATTGACCTACAAGTTAACAAATAGCTATGTTTGAAGCCACCTAGACCTCTTCCCAGGAAGATGACAGAATCACACAATACCCCTTATTAGCACTTATCTGCCTGCTTCATCATGTTAAGTGTTACAAAAAATAAATTAATCAGATACAGCACTTGGTCTCTAGATATCTACCAATCAAGCAGAGAAAAATCTGTACTTGCATACAAAAGAGACATCTGAGTATAGAATGGCAAAAAGAGAACTGACCTGGAGGACAGTACTCAGTTGAGAAATTGCAATTTAGTTTGACATCAGTTGAGTGATACAATAGTTATTAGAGAATAAATAAATAAATCCACACACATATAGCCTTTGCATTTTATAATATTTAAAGCTGCTTTTAAGATCAAGCACTGTTGCCTGGGACTTGTAAAATGGAGGAAGCCTCTAGGCCAGTAGAACAAGTACTGAACTGTGAGTCCAAACACTGGGGCTCTGAGTCATTCAACTTCTGCATTCTTGTCACTTTGTCTCTTCCACATATAATAGTGGTTATCCCTAAAGTCCTGATATTGACTATCTTTCTACTATCTCAATCTTTACTGTCTCGTGACATTGGACAGAGTGAGAGTCTGGGAGACCTAGAAAACACTGAAGCAGCTGCAGAGTCTGATACCTGAGGCATATAATAGTGGAGAACCCAGTGATATTGATTTGGTTGAGAAGTACCCAGTCCAAAGCCAACGTGCCAAACCCAGCCAGAAAAGCTTGGAAGGAGGGGTGAATGTGGAGGCCAAAATATCTGGACCATAAGAGCTAATGCAGGATGACTAGGCTAGTGCTTGTTGTGCATAGTGCACAACTCCAGGGGGCACCATTTTCTCATAATCATTTTAGATTTGTGTAGTTATTTTGACAAACTTGTAAAAGATATCAGAAAAGCATCTTGAGGAAGGATGCTATTTTCTATCCCATACTAGGTTTCAACCTGGACTAGCTGACAGGCCTGAGATAGAGGGATGGGATGAGCAAGCCAAGCCCCAAGGGATGGTTCAAGGTTGAACCCCATGGCTTTAGGAGCCCAGCCTGGAAGCACACACTTCCAAGATTACAACTATCACCACTTTGCAGGCATTGCCCAAATCTTTGCCCCTAAAACTGACCTCTTGCCAGTCTGCTCTATAAGTCCACCCAGAGATTCTCTACTAAAGCTCAAGGCACCTACTCTACTCCTCTTCTTCCAACCAAACAAGCTCCACCTGATCACTTCCCACTTCTGCTGAAGGCCTCATAGTTCCTTCATTGCTCAACTCCGAAATCCTGAAATCAGCTTTTGAGTCCTTCATCCTTCTTCCACTTTGGTATTCATTCAGAGACCGGCAGTGCCCTCTTCCTTTGACAGCCTCTGGCAACTATCCCCTCATTCCCAGACCTCCTGCCACCACCCAATTCAAATACTCATCTCCTCTCCTCTGAACCACATAATACCTTCCTAGCTGGTCTTCAGAGCACCAATCTTCCTGCTTCAATACATTGTGGATAGAGCTGGCTAATTGTCCTTAAACACTGCTCTAAACACATCACCTTCTGCCCCTAAACTTCACTAACATCTTCCTGCTTAGTGAATCAAAACCAAACCTCCCCCAAATGGCACAACACCATGATTCCCCCTACTCATGTAGGCAACACTCAGCAATACCAAAATCCCTTATTTTTCACAGTTAACCAGACAGTGACCTAGGGAAACAATATCTCTAAGTCTCAGTTTCCTCACTTGTTAAATGGGGATATTAACAGTACCTACTTTTATAGCCGTTGTGAAGATTCAATACAATAATATAAGGAAAGTACTTAGCGTGCTGTGTAACTGTCAGTGTTTATAATGATCATGATGAAGATAGTCTCCCCAAAACACCCTTCAAATGGCTTCATTTAACCTCTGACTCACAATTGTTCTATTTTACATTCAATTTCAACCAAATTCACCAGCTATTAGGCCCAATAAATGCATTTAATAGAGTCACTTGTTTTTCAGTTCCCCCTCTAGTTTCCCCAAACTTGCCTTCTCTAGCCCTCAAGAAATGGAAGCTTCTTGGACAGAAGTGAAGTAATAGGGAGTGCAATCCACTTATCTCAATGTTTTGACCAGACCCTTTCTTTCACGTAAAAATCATCCAAACCAGGCAGGGCTCACGCCTGTAATCTCAACACTTTGGAAGGCCAAGGTGGGCTGATTGCTTCAGCTCAGGAGTTCAAGACCAGCCTGGCCAACATGGCAAAACCCTCCACAAAAAAAATATTAAAATCAGCTGGGTGTGGTGGTGCACACCTGTAGCTACTCAGGAGGCCATAGGTGGGAGGCTCGTTTAAGCCAAGAAGTTGGAGGTTGCAGTGAGACAAGATCACACTACTGTACTCCAGCCTGGGTGAGAGAGCAAGACCCTGTCTAAAAAAAAATCATCCAAACCAAATTTTCATTAGAGAAGCAAGTGTTTTAGGACAATTGAGACATTTTGTCTCAATTCTTGAAAATGTAGGTCTTACTTTCCAATAACATTTAACTATGTATTTTTAAAGAGTAAAATATGATTCTTTTAAGAATGAAATAGAGACTTAAAATAGTTGAAAAACAAACTGTTTTCCCAGAGTATAGAGAATTAGAGTGATAGAGTGAAAAGAATATGAAATTCAAATTTAGATAGCTCTTGGATACAATACTAGCTTCTCTACTCCCTAGCTTAAGCTCTGCTCAAGAGAATGGGAAGTGGAGTGTAAATCAAATGACAGGCATCCAAATCTGGATACCATCCTTACTAGGAAATTACTCTCTGAATCTCACTTTCCTCATCTATAAAGTGGAGATAATGATACCCACTCTGTAGGCTGTTGTGAAAAGTGGCACAATCTGTAAGAACCCAGCAGAGAGTCCGGCTGAGGTACCATGAGGGCCTTCTCTGCCCACACCCGTTGCCCACCATAAGTGCTGTGGCTTAAAGAATACCTGTTGCTAGAGAATGGGCTTTGCTTTCAAGCATGTATAGATGTTTCTCTGGGCTGCACATCCTGGGAGTTAAAATAAGAGTGATGACAAGGTTTGGCCGTTATTAGTATTAATGATATTAGTGTTAGTCCTCTCGGGCTACCTACCATAGCAAAATTCCGTAGACCATGACTTAAACAACAGAAATTTATTTTCTGTTCTGGAGGCAAGGAAATCCAAGATCAAGGCACTAGCCAGGTAGGTTTCATTCTGAGGCCTCATCTCTCAGCTTGTAGGCAGCCACCTTTTCGCTGTGTGGTCACATGGCCCTTCCCCAGTGCCTGTGAGTGGAGACAGAGAGAACGAGCTCTCTGATGTCTCTGCTTATAATGCCACTAATCCCATCAGACCGGGGCCCCACCCTCATAACATTATCTAACCATAGTTCCTTCTCAAAGCCCCATTTCCAAATACCATCATATTGAGAATTGGGGCTTTAGCATCTGAATTTGGGGACAAGGAGGGCACAAACATTCATTCCTTAGCATTACTTAACACTGCCCTTACTCATCATTACAGAATCCCAACCTCCCTCCTAAGTCAACATATCTACTGGGGAAATCCCCAAGATATGCCTCCATGTGCTCACCAAAGGGTCCTCTCAGCCACCACAAGACATCAGCCATTTTTCTTCTTCCCTGCTGCAATGCCTGAGGTCTCTGAAACTCAAAGGTGATGCCAAAGCACAAAGTCTCCACGGACACTATGGTAGAAAAACCTCCAGCATGGCCAAGGCCATGGCCTCCTGTTGTTTCCTCTGAATCTGCAGTGCCAGCCCTGAGAAGCTGCTCCTGGTGCCAGACCTACAGATGTGCCAATGCCTCCAATCCCACCACAGCCAGGGCCCCAGTGTCCTGACCAACAACGCAGCAGAAGCCCTCCCAACTTTGGGTTGGGCCATCTCAGAGATTTCAGACGACAGTTTCCTCTTCTTCAATATTCAGTGGAGCACTCTGTTCACTGCACACAGTGTGGCATCTGCTGGCACCCAATAAACATTGTTTAACATGCAGTGGCCTGGGTTAGAGAGAGTCCTGCAGAATGAATGCTGTACTCAAAACTGTCCTTTATCTCTGACTCCAAGTCATTTTTCTTTTTTTTGAGATGGTTTCTTGCTCTGTCGCCAGGCTGGAGTACAGTGGCGCAATCTCAGCTCACGGCAATCTCTGACTCCCTGGTTCAAATAATTCTCCTGCCTTGGCCTCCTGAGTCACCGAGATTACAGGCACATGCCACCACACCCAGCTACCTTTTGTAATTTTAGTAGAGACATAGTTTCACCATGTTGGTCAAAATGGTTTGGATCTCTTGACCTCGGGATCTGTCAGCCTTCTTCAAAAAAAGTTTGTGTAGCTCAGTTCTCTCTCCCCTGAGGAAGACAAGTAGGTTCCTCAAAACCAGAGTTTCCAACCAGCATGCTGCAGATAGGTCACTGTGTGCCAGGAGATACTGTTCCCCTGAAGTCTCCAGGGCTGCTGGGCTGGCATTGAAGGTCAAGAGCTGCAGAGTCAAGCCCCCTATGCAGACAGCAGCCCCTCAGTTCACCTCAGTGTGGCATACCATGACGATCATTCTCTATGTAGACCATGAACAGGAGGAGATTGAGAAGCACGTCCTCATGCTGAAAGAGCCCTAGCAGGCCCTTCTCTCATTCTGTCATGTCTGGACTCTAGGACAAGCCCTGCTTAGGTTCAAGAAGTTCTCCCTACCAAGAATTTGTGAGTGCAGCATCATCTGAGTCTGTATCCTCATTTCTACACAAGCACTGGAACTCACCCCTTCTTTTGTTTCCTTCACACATCTCTCAATCTTGCCCTCAACTGTTTTCTCAATAGCTTGACCCCATGCCCCAGCCACATCATCCCCATTCTGCTGCCCCATCTTCATCGTTGCATCTTCACAGTAATTTATTCTTTTACCAATGTTTGAATGGAATTCCTTAAAATTGAGTGCAAAGAGGAAAGAGACTTTGCATTAGGGGGTAAATTTTTAGCAGAACCCACACACTTTCTACTATTAAAAGCCATAGTATAGGCCAGGCGCAGTGGCTCACACCTATAATCACAGCACTTTGGGAGGCCGAGGCGACGGATCACGAGATCAGGAGACCGAGACCATCCTGGCTAACACTGTGAAACCCCGTCTCTACTAAAAAATACAAAAAATTAGCCGGGCATGGTGGCTGGCGCCTGTAGTCCCAGCTACTTGGGAGGCTGAGGCAGGAGAATGGCATGAACCTGGGAGGTGGAGCTTGCGGTGAGCCAACATCGCACCACTGCAGTCCAACCTGGGCAACAAAGCGAGACTCCATCAAAAAAAAAAAAAAAAAAAAAAAACGCCATACTATAAAATCAAACGCTACTTAGTTAATATCTTTAAGCAAATTGACGCATTAACTAATCAACATCCACGAGAAAGAGAGCTGAGAGGAAAACTGTGCATAAGTGCAATTCTTCTGGTCAAGTAGCTCTGATAGTCGATGAAAAGGAGGGTGGAAAACATTTCTGTGTGAGGATAAACAGTGGGTACCTCACCTGCCAGGAAGCACTTGAAATTCACTCACTCTTTTAACTTTTTTTTTTTTTAAGATGGGGTATTGCTATGTTGCCCAGGTTGGTCTTGAACTCCTGGGCTCAAGCGATACTCCCACCTTGGCCTCCAAAATGCTGGGATTACAGGCATGAGCCAGTGCGCCCAGCTGACTCTTTTAACCTTCAAGTCTGACAGCTGCTTAAATACAACTAGGTGGTGATTTCTCTTCAGAACTGTGTTACTTCCCTAACTAAAACCTTCCTTAGTTTGTTCCACTCATTCCTCACTAAACTGTGAGAAATAACCATCAAATTTATCTCTCCCAATCATCTTGCAAATGAAAAGAGGATGACAGTCCCTCTTTCAAAAAAGAAGGGGTTGCTTCCTGCTATACATGATTTGCTGTATGTAGACTGATCAATATTGAAAAAAGAGGTTTACATGCACAAGGAAAGAAATTGAAGGGAAAGATTTCCCGGAGGGTTCAGTGGAGGTATTTTTGCATGTGTATGAGTGGATTCAATATTACCGCGACATGATATTTTCAATTTACTTATGAAAGTTATTTAAAAGCAACAGGCATTGTACTCTCTGGGGACAGAAGCCCCCCAAGGCCAATTCTTGCCCTCACCTTAGCCTCACGGACAGAGTTCCCATCCTGACCCTCTGTGACACTTTACAACTTAGTGAGATTTAAAAAGAAGGAAGGACAGAATTGTGGAAGTGAGCAGTAATGGAAATTAGAAGCATTTTGCAGCCACCCTTTTATTAAACCTTCTTCCCTGGGTCTTCTATCCCAGCAATCACAGTCCCCGTGTGCAGGATTAGAAAGTTCTCTTGCACAGAAGCATCTTTTTGATATTTCAGTCTTCACCATTCATTCCTTTGACATAATTAAGGCTTTTTTTCTAGAGTCTCTCTGAAAATGCAAATATCCCAGAGACGAAAAAGTTGAAGACATGCTAAGGAATCAAGGTTTCAATGAGATAGAAAATTATACTAGTCATAATATTTCCATGGTAATTTACAGTTGATTAAGCACTTTCACAGGTATAGCCTCATTTGATACTTATTAACAAACATAAGACTTAGAAAAGCAGGACCTATTTTTGGTATTATCATTTCCATTTTACATAAAAGACTCCTGATAGCCAGAAATATTGACCCAACACTCCTATCCTATGCAAGTTAAAGAGCTGATTACAGACTCAAAACCGGATTTCTGCCTATCCAAGAATGAAGCTGGCCACGGTCAAAGTCATTCCCACTCTTCCCTCTCCCTTGCCTCTCCTGCTTCCCACACTGATCAGTCCCCAAGTCTGTGGCCCCAGAATCCCAGCTGTGCCTGGGTCGCAAGTCCAGAGACCCTCACCAGTTTTCTGCCCCGTTTTCCCAAAGTCAGGCAATTGCCTAAAGAACCCTGGGTCCTGTCATTCCTTCCCTACCCTGCACCGGCAACCCCACTCTATACAATTCAACAATAACAAATATTTGTTGAGCACCTACTGTGTGCCAGGCTCTAAGCATTAGGATACAACATCGTAGGATGAGATCCGAAGGTCCTTCCTCCCAATCAGGACTCTCTTGCTTGGTTACCTGCCAGAGTTCTATGGATCTTTATTTCAGTGGTGAAGGTAATGATAATGTCTGAGAGTTGCTGGAGAATTTACAATGCGTGAGTGACTATTCTCAGCATTTGACTTACGGTAACTCATCCAATCCTTGTAACAGCCCTATGAGGTATTATTCACATTTAACAAATGAGAAAACTGAGACAGAAGGAGGTTGCCTAGTAAGACTGCACACCTAGTAAGAGGCAGAGCAGAGATAGACAGAGGAACCTGGCTCGCAGTCCACACCCTTATCTCTTAGGCTAAGCTGTAAACTGGTAGAAGCAGTGGAAAGAGAAACAAACTTTAAACCAATATGTATTCATGCAATACTTCTCTGTGCTCAGGCCAGGGAGATAGAAATGAATGTAAGTGCCTCATGGAAGGAGCTTCCTTTTTCCACCTTCTTTCAAAGATAAGGCCCACCCATGCAAACACTTCTCCAGCAGCAGGGAGAGCCCCAGGCCTCCAAATTTACTGTTCATTTGCCCATTCTGTCTGCACACCCTTGATCTGGCCCTGCCTTTCTGATCACCACTAATGCTAGGCCCTGGTTCCCAAGAGTCTCCCAAAGCCCCCTTGGTCTGATAACACTTTGGCTCTGTGTCTCTAACTCAACCCAGCACATACTCTGGGACCCATTTCCGGTCGTCAGCTCTCCGCCTTCACACTCCCTGACTTGGGTAATAGGTCAATCCATCCCAAATTAATCTGCACCTTCCTCCACCTGGAAGTGGCTTAAAATACTAGCTCAGACTTACTACCTATCAGCACAATATGCATGCTTGATTCATATTTGTTCCTTTGATTCACTTTCACTCATTTATCCCTTCAACAAATACTGTGCACCTACTATGGGCTAGACATCTATAACATACTTTACATGCATTGTACCTTTAAATTCTCGCAAGAACACCAATAGGTTTCTATTACCTCCATTTTATATATGATAAAGCTGAGTTCTCAGCACTTTTATCAAAGAAGAATTTGCTATCCGCGAGCAACCGGAGGGGGACCTACCTTTCACCTTCCCACCCCAGCCCTTCAACAGGCACTCAGCAGATGTTAAGTTGTGCTGGATTAACAAGCCAGCAGGGCACTGTGTGTGGCCTACCTGCTGATGACCCCCAGTGGAGATCTTGCTGTTCAGGGCCCTCTCTTGTTCATATTCACTAAGTAAAAATCGGCCTGGACATCTCCTGCATTATCAGCAGCCACCAGGCACAGTGTCCAAGCTTTGAAAACTAGGGATGGTTGAAAATTCAGCTCTTGCCACATCTCTAACAGAACAGAACCAAAAGCAATCATCTGACGTTAGGGGGTGCCACACACAAGCAATGAGGACCTCTGCCAGCCCAGCTTCCTCCTGGGGAGGTGAGCTTTCTGCCTGGGCACATGGAAAAATAACATACATGATATGTGCTCTTTTCTTTGCCCTGGAGGCCTTGACAGCTGTCAGCTCTGTTCTGACAGGTCCTAACCATAATGAACCAGTAATGCTTCTTCAGGTCCTTGCTAAGCATTAGAGCCCTAGGTGGTGCCATGTGCCAGGGGAGATCACCCAGAGACTCTGTTCCCAAGGCAGCAGCCTTATTGGGGGATTTTAGCCCAGGATTTTCTGCAAACACAGGGGAACTAAAATTCAGGCCTGACCTGACTGGAGAGTTTTAGAATTCAGAGTCAATTGACCAAACACCCCCAAAGAGAAAAGCAAATGGTTTTTTGAAGACAGCGGTTTTTGCCGTTTCCTCTTAGGACTCCACTAATAAAATAATAATAACAATAAAGTCTCATTAAAAGAACATATTTAGTGCTCCCTTCAGCAGCACATATACTAAAAAAGAACATATTTAAACAAGTATTCCCTTCAGCAGGTTGTAATTCCTGTAACTCTCAGGGAACAGCTTTGGGCTCTGCATCGCGACTCCCACGCAGGACACAATCTGTCTGTCTAGGAGGGAATGAGTCAGCCTGCAGCAGGAGGGAGGCAGGCTGCAGCATCCTCCCCATGGAAACTCTACAGCCAACCTGGCTTTTCTTACAAGATGAGCTTTTAACCCAATAAGCAAGTCACTTCCCTCTGTTTCCAAAAGAGGAGTGTCTCAGAGGCTTCCTTATTATAAAGGAAGTGTCCTGTCTCAGGAGCCATTGTCCCACTCCAGAGCAGGACTGATGCCCACTCAACTCTTCCCCAGTCTGGGTTTGCAAAATGCAAAACTCTACATACACTTTTGACCTCTCCTATCTGTCGGTCGCTCATGCCGTCAGTATTTGCAGCTATAAATCTGATTTTGCAGGACTTCTGATGTGCACTGCAGGCATTTTGAGCATGAATTTCAAGCTAAACCCTGTGTGAGGTGTTAGTAATTTAGGCTGTGAACGGTGAAGAACAGGACCTCCCTGGGTCAGGCCCAGTGTCCAGTATTCCTTTATCTTCCCACCCCTCAGCAACAGATAGGCCTTATAGCTGAAAAGGCAAAGCTGAACACTGGCACGTCAGCCCCCGTTGCAGAGTTCCTGCCTTCTCCCAGCCCACTGCCTCTCTGCAGTATTCTCCCTAGAGGCTCTGCCCCAGGAGCAGAGCCATAAGTGAGGGGCCAGGCCCCCTCTGTGTGGCCAGAATCCAGAGCTGAGCTTGGGAAGCTCCTCTTTGAGTCTGACTCGCACCTAACAGAGGAGCTGATTGGACACTCAGGGGTCATCATGTCCCCATGTCCCCTTGCTGCTGGGGGTATTTCCTAATGTCCACCCAAGATATTGCCTCTCTTCCCTATTCTGCCTTAAGGCGAACGATGCCCCAATCCCCTCCGCTTGGGGCATACTGATGGAGTTCTCTGCCATCAAGGGTGTTAGATTGGTGCTGTGCCTCCCTCCTCTGCCCCACACCCTCCTGCTTTCTGTCCACCTGACTTTTTCCAGTGCTTTCCACTGTAACCCTGGGGAGGCACTTGGCTCAGTGATACATAATATGATTGTCATCATCCCTCCTCCATTTCCTCAGTCAGCTCTGTTTCTTTCTCCTAAACACCCACAAACGTGCATCTATTCCAGCAGCTCAAAAGCCTCAGTGTGCATGAGGCTCTCCTGTCCGCACTGTGAAGGAAGCAACTGCCGCTTCCAGAATCAGGGACGGCAGTGTCTTCCGACTTACTGAAGATGATGACTATCTTCTTACAGTCCCACCCTTTTCAAGGGCAGCTCTTCACAGCTCATTTTCCTTACCTGGCCCAGGTGTTCCCTCACTGTGGCCAGAGTGGTCATTCTAACATATCTTTTTTTTTTAACCATCTCCAAATGGTTTTTTATTGAACACCCACTTTAGCTAGGCGACATCCTCCCCCTGCCCTTTAATCCAGGCTCAGGTACCCCCACCAGGAACATCCTTAGAAGGCACTTCCAAAGACCAGGAGTGCTGAGAGATTGGGCAGCGGGTAAGGGACAGCAGGGATAGGGAGGAAAGTGAAGACGCCAGGGAAAGAGGAAAGGCCTAAACTGGACAGCTGATGCTTTTTCCTGCCCAGCACCCATTCGTCCCTTCTTCAGGTAATATCATCTGCCACCGCACCATCAGCACCAACTCTCAGTTTCTGCGGATACATGCCAGGCCTGTCCACTCAGGGTATTCCATCTTCCTGGCCACAATGATGACTTGAGGCTGGGTACCTTTCTCATCTGGACCAATGAGAACTAAATCCAGCAGTTCTGTCAGCAAATGGGAGCTCTTTTTACCAATAACTGGTGCTGTGGGGCCACACCATGAAGCCTGAGAATAAAGCCAACTCAAAGGAAAGCAGAGCTGAGAGCCGAAGAGACAGATCCCTGTTTGGAATTCTGGGATGCAGCCAGAAGCCCAATCTAGCCCTGCCTTTTCAGCTATGTAAGCCATTAAATTCCCTCTGCCCCAAGCCCACTGGAAACAGTCTCAATCAAGGTCCTTCCCATCTAGTTGTTCTTCAGGAATTATTCTGAGGACAAGGAGACTATCTTCCCTAGGATTATAAAAGTAATTGTGTGGTGACAGACTGTTCCTTGGTCCCTGGGGTGAGAGCCACCATGGAGACAGAGTCCAGCTGGCCTTTCCGAGGATACACACTCACGACTATCAACATCTTCAAATACATCAGCACATAATCATAAACTCCATTTGTTTGTACTAGCTATTGTTTTTGTCTTCCTAGCACCTTGTTTTGGAGGAGAAAAGGTCATGACCCAGATTGGATTAATCACGTGGCCAAACACGCATGGCCACAGTGACTGATCCAAGAGGGCATGGGACTCACAACAAACCACTGAGAACTTTGGGAGTTTCTGACTTAGAACTGGACTGGAGGAAACCCTTTATTCAGGACCCCCTAGCCAGGAAGATGCAGGTCTGGAGCTGTCAGCTGTTATGGCCCCAAATGGCACAGAGAAGGCTCATGTGCAGCAGGAGGAAAGGAAGCCAATACAAAGGCCTGGTTGAGTTTGCTTGTTGTCTCCCAGTGGCCATTCTCCCCCTACTCCTTTTTACTAAAAGAATCTCCTTCCTCAGAGTTTTGGCTGCCCAAGTAAAAACTAAATTTGCAGCCTCCCTTGTTGCTAACTGTGGTCACATGGCAAGACAGTAGAAACCTGGGTGCCTGATGCCATCATGGAGCCAGTCACTTGCCTGGCCTGGACCAGGTGACTATCTCTGCACTGTTAAGGTAGAGAGAAATTAACTTCCTTCTTATCTAAGCCATGTATTTTGGTGGTTTTAACATATGAATGGTTTTTAAAACTGACAAACTAGAAAGGAGTTCTAGATGGAAGTAGTGGAAATGATTACATATAGCTGTTTTATTTTGCAAACCCCACAAATGGACATTGTCAGGATAGCTCCTGCTAAATTCTCACCTTTAAGGCTGAACTGTTCTGCGCTATTCACTTACAAATCAGAGCATTAAGCAAGGCCAACTTTCTCAGCCCCTCACTTCTAAATCTTCCTTCTAAACTAAGAGGTCAGAGCAGAATCAGGAAGGGTTGTGCTATTGGCCAGAAGGAGATGGTAAGAACAGCCCTAGCAACTTCATTTACTCCTGGGGCTCTGTGCCCACAAACTGATTTTAAGAACCCTTCATGTATATATGCAAATGGGCTCTAAGTACAGATATTTTGGTGTGAATTGTGGAGTTTATGGCAAATACAGGGTAGACGGAATTTTTCTAGGACAGGGAACAAGAGCTTACAAATGCGGTGTCTTCAATAAAATAAGGTAAGTACCTTAAGGCAAGGAATAACCACCTGACTAATGCATCCACATGAGAGGATCAAATATAACACCTGGCAGAAGGAAAATCTGGGATGCTGAGGTCCCCACTTTTGATGAAAGCCAAAGGCCCTAGGTCAAAATGGTAAAAAGTCTTTTACTAACTACAAGAAGCAGTTCAACTAACTGCTTCTCTCACAAGGATGTCCAAATCTTAGATAGAAAACAGGGACTGTGGAAGGGAAGAGGCAGAGGCAGAGTCTAGGTCAGCAGAAGACAGCAACCACGAGCAGACCTGGACTCTCTCCTCAAGGCTGGAATATGACAAAGAGCACAGGACCTGGAACATTAGGGAAGGGCCTCTGGACTGCTGGGTGCTATCGGAGACCTGGCCTTGCCACTAACTTGCTGGACAGCCTTGAACAAATCATCTTTGCTCTCTGGGCCTCAGTTTCCTCACATATACAATAAACAATTTGACTTTTATGCTCTCTAAGGATTCTTCCAACTCTAATGAAGTGTGTCTATGATTCAAGTAATGTCATTCCTCCTTTCCAAAATCTGCAGTGGCTCCCCATCACCTGTAGAATCAAGAATCAGTAGGAAGCAGTGGCTCACTCCTATAAGCTCAGCACCTGGGGAGGTCAAAGTGGGAGCATCGCTTGAGTCCAGGAGTTCAAAAATAGCCTGAGCAGTGTCGTGGGACCCCTTCTCCACAAAAAGATTTTAATTACCCAGGCATGGTGTCATGCGCCTGTGGTCCCGGCTACTCAGGGGGCTGAAGTGGGAGGATCACTTAAGCCCAGGAGGTCAATGTTGCAGTGAACAATGGTCATGCCACCACATTCTAGCCTGGGTGACAGAGCAACACCCTGTCTCAAAAAAAAAAAAAAAAAAAAAAGTCAAATGTCAATATGACACTGGCTAATAGGATTGTGTACTCTCACTTTGGCCTGTCCCCAACTCCCAACTTCCACACAGTTGAAATCTTTCCCTTTGCGCCAATTCATCACGTCTATTCCCTGTTCCCCCATCAGCTGGTTAGTCTTCTACCCACAGTGTCTTCTCTCCTCTCTGCCCATCTGACATCCTCCCCTTTTTCAAGATCCAACCCAAATCCCAACTCCTTCATGCCACTTTCCCCAGCCAGCCCACCCAGGGGGCTTTGGCCTTCCCTGTTGGTCTCCATTTACAGGTTATATACATAGTACCATACTGTCTTATGTACTGCCTCCGATCTTGCCTTCATTGATCCCTGCGTATTAGTATCTTCTTCTCATAAGGGGTATGTGCTTCTCAAGAAAGGGGCCCTATCTTTATTTTCGCACCTTTCTCTCACCCCCTGCTTCCTATTCTGTTAGCCAGAGAATTGTATTGAGTAAACACAGGTTGGCTAAATAAGTAACTCTCTGACTGAATTATGCATCTTCTGAACATTCATAAGTGTTCAGAAAACATTGCTATACGCCATAATATTTAGGGAGCCCGGGTTTTCATGAAGACAGTTTTCAAATAACAAGATGCCTCCGAGTTTGCCGATGGTCTCATAAGTAACTATGCAGTCACCTCCCTTGTACACCAGAAGCTCTTTCACCTAAGACATCTATACATTCTGAGCTGTCCTCTGCTTACCGCCTCCCACCTTCATCCCCATAACTCTATGGTCACAGCACTGATGATCTGAAAAAAAATCAAAGCTTAGAGGAAATATAAAGAGAATAACCTATCAAACTGCCCCCTCCTTTTTTGGGCCTTCTGCCTCATTTAAATCCACCTCCAGATTTGTGGACCCTGTACTTTTCATGACTAATTTTACTTAAGTAGACTCTCCTTACTGTCATTTTTTTATTATTATTATACTTTAAGTTCTAGGGTATATGTGCACAACGTGCAGGTTTGTTACATATGTACACATGTGCCATGTTGGTGTGCTGCACCCATTATCTCATCATTTACATTAGGTATATCTCCTAATGCTATCTCTCCCCTCTCCCCCCTCCCGACAATAGGACCTGGTGTGTGATGATCCCCTTCCTGTGTCCAAGTGATCTCATTGTTCAATTCCCACCTATGAGTGAGAACATGCGGTATTTGATTTTCTGTTCTTGTGATAGTTTGCTGAGAATGATGGTTTCCAGCTGCATCCATGTCCCTACAAAGGACATGAACTCATACTTTTTTATGACTGCATAGTATTTCATGGTGTATATGTGCCACATTTTCTTAATCCAGTCTGTCACTGATGGACATTTGGGTTGATTCCAAGTCTTTGCTATTGTGAATAGTACCACAATGAACATATGTGTGCATGTGTCTTTATAGCGGCATGACTTATAACCCTTTGGGTATATACCCAGTAGTGGGATGGCGGGGTCAAATGGTATTTCTAGTTCTAGATCCTTGAGGAATCCCCACACTGCTTTCCACAATAGTTGAACTAGTTTACAATCCCACCAACAGTGTAAAAGTGTTCCTATTTCTCCACATCCTCCCCGGCACCTGTTGTTTCCTGATTTTTTAATGATCGCCATTCTAACTGGTGTGAGATGGTATCTCATTGTGGTTTTGATCTGCATTCCTCTGATGGCGAGTGATGATGAGCATTTTTTCATGTGTCTGTTGGCTATATGAATGTCTTCTTTTGAGAAGTGTCTGTTCATATCTTTTGCTCACTTTTTGATGGGGTTGTTTGTTTTTTTCTTGTAAATTTGATTGAGTTCTTTATAGGTTCTGGATATTAGCCCTTTGTCAGATGAGTAGACTGCAAACATTTTCTCCCATTCTGTAGGTTGCCTGTTCACTCTGATCATCACACACCAGGTCTTTTGCTGTGCAGAAGCTCTTTAGTTTAATTAGATTCCATTTGTCAATTTTGGCTTTTGTTGCCATTACTTTTGGTATTTTAGACACGAAGTCCTTGCCCATGCCTATATCCTGAATGATATTACCTAGGTTTTCTTCTAGGGTTTTTCTGGCACAAGACAGGGATGCCCTCTCTCACCACTCCTATTCAACATAGTGTTGGAAGTTCTGGCTGGGGCAATCAGGCAAGAGAAAGAAATAAAGGGTATTCAGTTAGGAAAAGAAGAAGCGAAATTGTCCCTGTTTGCAGATAACATGATTGTATATTTAGAAAACCCCATTATCTCAGCCCAAAATCTCCTTAAGCTGATAAGCAACTTTAGCAAAGTCCCAGGATAAAAAAAATCAATGTGCAAACATCACAAGCATTCTTATACACCAGTAACAGACAAACAGAGAGCCAAATTATGAATGAACTCCCATTCACAATAGCTTCAAAGAGAATAAAATACCTAGGAATCCAACTTACAAGGGATGTAAAGGACCTCTTCAATGAGAACTACAAACCACTGCTCAGTGAAATAAAAGAGGACACAAACAAATGGAAGAACATACCATGCTCATGGATAGAAAGAATCAATATTGTGAAAATGGCCATACTGCCCAAGGTAATTTATAGATTCAATGCCATCCCCATTAAGCTACTAATGACTTTCTTCACAGAATTGGAAAAAACTGCTTTAAAGTTCATATGGAACCAAAAAAGACCCCGCATTGCCAAGACAATCCTAAGCCAAAAGAACAAAGCTGTAGGCATCACGCTACCTGACTTCAAACTATACTACAAGGCTAGAGTAACCAAGCAGCATGGTACTGGTACCAAAACAGAGATATAGACCAATGGAACAGAACAGAGCCCTCAGAAATAATACCACACATCTACAGCCATCTGATCTTTGACAAACCTGACAAAAACAAGAAATGGGAAAAGGATTCCCTATTTAATAAATGGTGCTGGGAAAATTGGCTAGCCATAAGTAGAAAGCTGAAACTGGATCCTTTCCTTACTCCTTATGTGAAAATTAATTCAAGATGGATTAGAGACTTAAATGTTAGACCTAAAACTGCCATTTTTAAAATAATAATGTCAGGAAACTCATTTCCTCACCCAGTGGCATGTATTATGAAATACCCAGTACTGCTATTTCTTTCACGAGCCTTCCAGTAACAGAAGAATCTGACACTCCCCTCTTTCCTTCCTTCCATTCTTTCCCTGCCCAAGCTTTCCCTCTGGCATCATCATCATCATCACCATCCTAACAGTGCTAGCCACAGCTGACACAGCCCTGTCATGGCCCTTATCTATTTCACCCTGCTCCAATTGCTGTCAGTGGACAACCAAGATTCTCAGGGGCCCTTCTCTCCCTTCCCCTGCCAGCCACCCCATAGCTACAGCATTTCCAGACCATCACATGATTTCTGTGGATAAAAGTGACCCACTCATGTGGTAGAGGAAAGTGTTCCAGAGAGAGGCAGGAGCCAGGAAAGGTGGCAGGGAAGGGCTGTAACAGGAGGACAGACATAAAGCTAAAACCCAAAGATCAAACTGAATGGCGGGTAGAGATACCAATCCCATTTAGAAAACTGCTTCTACTCCTTTGGATGTCATTGCCAGCTTGGGGTTTTCTTAGTATCATGATAAGGTGAAGTGTTGGAACAAATGCTGACAGCAGCACTTCCTTTCCTTCAAACACCAGATGGTGCCAGATACAGATTTCTTTCAGCCATAAGTCAACCTAGTGACTTAGAGAGTAGTCATCCAATGAAGCTCACAGAGCAGCCCTCATGAACAAAGGGATTGTGTTCCATTTGTGTCCAAGTCCATTTCTGTGAACTTAAAAATGCATTTTCCCATAGAATTGTTTTTATAAAAGACGGCTGGGTTCCAAAACCACCTGCAAAAATTCCCATCCAAAATGTAGTTGAAAGAAAAGTCACCTAGTAGGGAGAGAAAAATGACTCTGACACTAAGAATTAATGTCAAAGATGATTTTAAATAATGGGTAAAACTAGATTGGGAGTTCTTTGAGGGCACGATTTTTTTCTTATTTTATTATTTTTCTGCTTTCCCAGTCTTAGCCCACTGCCCATCACTGAATGTTTTTCTCATTAAATTTCAGTACTTGAGAAAAAAGCAGGTTTCCTTAAAAGTGTATTCAGATGTATCTAAAGACTTATGTGGATTTTCTGGTTTTTTTCTTTTTTTTTTTTTTTTTTTTTTTTTTTAGTTTCACCATGTTGGCCAAGCTGGTCTCTAACTCCTGACCTCAAATGATCCACCCACTTCAGCCTCCCAAAGAGCAGGGATTACAGGCGTGAGCCACCATGCCAGACCTAGATTTTCTAAAATGACTTCCAGGACTTTTGATCCTGACTATACAAGTTGCCTAATTTCACCCTCAGGTATAGAACTTTCACTTCCACTGATGTTTTGGTGGCAAAATTCATGCCTTTATCAATGATAATAAAAAAAAATTGGTCTACAAATGAACTAAACAAAATAAAAGAGATAAAGGAGGAAAAAAGAAAAGGAAGTAAGTAAAGGAGGGAGATTCTTCTAAAGTACCTGGCCAAAATTCCAGGGGATAAGGTGGGGAATATTGTTAAGCTAGAAAGGAAAGAAAGAGAGAGAGAGAAGAAAAAAGGGAAGAAAAGAGGGAAGAGGAGAAGGAGAAGGAAAGGGAGGAAAAGAGCAAAACCAAGACAAACAAGACAGGGGAAAGGGAGGAGACAATGCATTGCCTGTTCTTCTAGGTAGGGAAAGAAAGACTGAGGCCAGGACGAGATATTAGAGCTGACACTGCCACCTGCGCCTCTCACAGTCCACCTTGACTGGGTGGCTTATGTCTGCATGGTGTGGTTTGAGCATATCTCTGTGACCACACTGGAGGCAAGATTACATTGATCTTATGCTTACAGAGTTTCTCTACTTCGAAAGTAAACATTACAGTGAGTCAGAGAAGAGCAAGCTCTAGCCTAAGGAATATACTATTGGCATTTTATGAAGGTAAAGGTGAAATTCACCTTTTTTCTTCCCACCTGCATGATGGGAGAATATAGTACAGTGTTTAGAGCTCAGGCTCTGGAGTCAGAGAAAGTCTTAGAAATCCAAGCTCCTACTCTTCCTTGCTCTGGGACCTTGGGAAAGTTACTTAATGATTACTGACCTCTGTTTCCTCACTTATAAAGTGGAAACAATTATATCTTCCTCAAGGAAATGAAGATTAAAAGAAATATCACATGTAAATACCCAGGTACCATGCTTGGTATCTGATACATTTTTTAACATGGCAGCAATTATTTTTCTTACTATTATAAGACAGTTATTGGTGTCACAAGATTATTAAGGCTACCATGAAGACTAAATAATCTCATGCCAGCAAAGTGACACATTACATATCACCAACCAGCATAACCGGGAGATGAAGAACTAGCAAAAAGAGAAGCTGCTGAATGGGGACTGAGTGCAAATCCACAGTATGAGTCAGATCTGCAGGGCAAGTCTGTCCTCCCAACACATGGAGCTCACTGGGAATATGAGCATTCATGTGGTGGGGAAGTGGGGCAGTACACAGAGGACTTCTGCCTCACTGTCCAGCTGGTCAGCAACTAACTGTCTTAGTCCACTTGTGCTGCTAAAACTAAATACCTGAGACTTGGCAATTTATAAAAAAAGAAATTTATTTTCTCACAGTTCTGGAGACTGGAAAGTCCAAGATCAAGATACTGGTATTTGGTCTGGTGAGGACCTTCTTGCTGCAACCTCACATGGCAGAAGGTGGGAGGGCAAGAGAGAGTCAAGGAGCAGGCTAGCAAGCCAACTGAATGCTGGCAGAAGCATCTTTAATGAGTGCCTTGATCCCATTAATGACAGAGGAGCCTGATGGCCTAATCACCTCTGAAAGGCTCCCATCACCTAATACTGTCACATTGGCACCACTTGAATTTTGAAAGAGACACATTCAAACCATAACAGAAATCCACATTCTATTTGGAAGAATTTCCTATTTTTGTGAATCTTGGTAGGAGAGAGTTTGCCTCCTACATACTACAGGAACCAATTGAACTCTCTCACCCAGAGATACCAGTAGAGATACCAGTCCCATTTAGAAAACTGTTTCTACCCCTTTGGATGTCATTGCCAGCTTGGGGTTTTCTTAGTGTCATGATAAGGTGAAGTTTTGGAACAAATGCTGACAGTAGCACTTCCTTTCCTTCAAGCACCAGATGGTGCCAGATACAGATTTCTTTCAGCTGTAAGTCAACCTAGTGACTTAGAGAGTAGTCGTCCAGTGAAGCTATGAGTTATGAAAAAAGCACCTTGGCTTCCTGCCTCATGACCCACAGGAGCCAACCTGGTTCTGTTTTCGGTGATGGGTATGTGAGTTACCAGCAGCGAATGCATACAAGTCTGAAGCAAACTCAATTCTTGCCGCTTCCGAAGAAAAAATTTGACTGAGGGACATAAGGCAGAAGAAAAAACTGAGGCAAATTTTAGAGTATGAGTGAGAGTTTATTAAAAAGCTTTAGAGCAGGAATGCAAAGAAAGTAAAGTAAAGTAAAGTAAACTTGGAAGAGGGCTAAGCGGATGTCTTGGAGGACAAGTGTGGGATTTGACGTTTTGGCTTGGAGTTTTCTATGTTGGCATACTTCAGGGGTTTTGCATCCCTTCTCCCTGCTTCTTCCTTTGGGGTGGGTTTTCTGCATGTGTAACGGCCCGCTGGTGCTTGAGAGGGCAGCATTCAGTGTCTTTACACATGCTCACTTGAGGCATTCTTCCCATTCCAGTGCAATGCCCGCAGAAGGTCATATACCAGTTAAACTCCACCATTTTGCCTCCTAATGCACATGCTTGAGCTCACTCGCCCAGCTCCTGAAATTTTATCAGGAAGCTACTAATCACCAGTTTCAGGTTTTTTCTATCTATAAGGAGACTGCCTTTCCCTGGCACTGGCTATGACAAATTATTATTTTAGAGAGATAGTTGAAAACCACCTGACCATCACCCCATATTATTAGGCAGATCCGCCTCCTGCCCTGCTCATGCCTGACTAACTACCTATTGTAACAATTCCTGCATGCTTGTCATGCCTGGTTGTTCAGCTTCCCAGGGAGTTGCAAGCCCCAGATTCTATTTCTGTTATTTACACCCAGAAGAGTTTGACCTGACACCTTATAAGGTCAGCGGACTCAGTAGTTCCTCAGTTGCACTTCTTACCCAGTGATGACCTTTGTCACTTTATAAGATCATTTCCCTCTTCAGAAGCTACAGAGCATCTTGACAGTCCAACATCCCAACCAAAGCAGAGATAAACTGTACCTTACTCCCAATCAAAGACCCACCAGTCCCTCCATCAACACCTGAGTTATGGTTACTGAGTACTTAGGGAGGAATTCTTCTAAGTCCTTTGCAAGAACTAATTTATTCAGTGCTTGCACTACCCTATAAAGTAGATACAATTATTTTCTTATCCCCTGTTTCATAGAGGAGGAAATAGAGTTCAAAGAGGTTAACACACATACCTAAAGTTACAGAAAAGAAATAGGACTAGGATTTGAACCTAGGCAGTCAGACTCCACAGCCTAGCATCATATACCAACTTATATTGCTTCTCAAAAGCTGCCTAAAAATAAGTACACAGAGTTATTTAGTGCTAACATGTGCTGTGAAGAAAAACACAGTAGGGAGATGGGTAAGGAGGAAAAAAAGAGTGATGAGCTGATCTTTTTGTAGGATGCTCAGAGGAAGGCCTGTTAGAATGGAGTTGCTATAAACTGAGAGAGTGAAGAGTGAAGAAGAGTGGGTTTGGAGAACTATTTCTGGCCTTTGGTGCCACTCAGAACTAGTCAGTCACATTTCTACATAAAATATCTTCCAAGATCTGAAGAAAACTCTCTCTTCTCTACGCTTCCGTAAATCACCCCATAATTTTGTGCAATGTTCACTTTCCAGTGTTGTAACCACCTTAAAGGCCTGTTTTGACCACAGCCCTGACTCCCAATGTCTTCCTTAAATGGTAGGTCTGCCACCGACTCCAGACTCAGACCCAACAGCACACAGGCGAGTTCTTTACACTCAATCTAGACCTTGCCTGCCTCTGAACTCTCATTGTCTCTGTAGCTGCTGTATTTTTTGGCTCCCAGATCTTTTCCCATGAACAGTTCTCATTCTATATTCTTTCTTCATATGAGTCAAGGATAAAATTCTTGAACAGGACAAAGTCAAGGCCCAGGACAGAGTCCTCTGCCTCAACCAGAGACCATCCCACAGGCTGAGAATGGGTGTTGTTTGTTTCAACAAGTCTGGGTACATCTGACAACAATAGCAACCAGTCATATATTATACACTCTTCTCCACCAAAATAGCCAGAACACACATTCCTGAATGTCAGGCAGAAATGACAATACATTGTATCTACAGATGTCCCTGAGCTTACAAATTAGCTGCTCTGTTTTAAAAAGCAGAACGATGTTAATTTCTTGTATGTTCTTCCTGTAGGAATTTATCCCTGAGCCTATTGCAAATATGCATAATTTCTTTAAGAAATGGTCATTTGAATGTTATCTGTGTTGTAACTTGCTTATCTGCCTGTCGCTCTGTCATTTCTCAGCTGTTACCTACAAAACTCTGAAGTCATATTGGCACATTTCTTCAGCAGAGCTCACCACTGCCTTGCCTGGGTTGAGAGTGGCCTGCCTCTTTTTTAAT
Source organism: Piliocolobus tephrosceles (assembly GCF_002776525.5). Lineage (NCBI taxonomy): Eukaryota > Metazoa > Chordata > Mammalia > Primates > Cercopithecidae > Piliocolobus > Piliocolobus tephrosceles. The sequence continues at coordinate 25,062,022 of NC_045434.1, read as the reverse complement.
TCTCCCTTCTCCCTTCTATAGAAAAGCAGACTTGCGGCAACCCCTTTTTGGAACACATTGGGAAATAAATAAGCATGAATAAATGTAATATGAGAATCACAGGAGAAGATTTTTTTATCTTGAATCAACTTCTTCATGTAATGAAGACTTCTGGATAAAAACAAAATTTCAAAAGCCTTTTCTATTATGCTCAGCAGTTTTTACAAGCCTTTCTTTCTGGCACCTTTTCCAATTATGCTTTTTCCTAGAAATCAAATCTAATGTCCTTTCCGTTTCTTCCAAAACTCCTTCTGCCAGTGCGAGCAGGGGAAAGCTCAAACCGGAGGCCAGATCCAGCTTCTCCCTGAATTGGTGTTTTGACTCATTGTGTGACTTCATGCCACCACCCACAAATCAACCACGAGCTCACCATTCCATTCCTATGGTCTGTCTTAAAGGAACTTGGTAGAGGTGGTAGAGCAATGGGATGGTACGAGTCTGAATCAATAGTTGAACATTTCCCCTCAAGTTAAAGGAGAAAAAATGATGCACACTACAATGAAGAAAATAAAACACAGTATAGTTACCTAATTAACACTCCACTGCCATTATCTAAGCATTACCTGACAATAAACTGCTTAAGGGCAGTAAAACCCTGCTTTCTCCCAACCATTTTAAGGTTTTATAGGGAATAAAATGATGCATTTGGGAAAATGGTTTTTAAAATGATAATGCCGGCCATATTGCCCAAAGTAATTTATAGATTCAATGCTATCCCCATCAAGCTACCATTGACTTTCTTCACAGAATTAGAAAAAAACTAGTTTAAATTTCATATGGATCCAAAAAAGAGCCCATAAAGCCAAGACAATCCTAAGCAAAAAGAACAAAGCTGGAAGCATCACACTACCTAACTTCAAACTATACTATAAGGCTACCGTAACCAAAACAGCATGGTACTGGTACCAAAACAGATACATAGACCAATGGAACAGAACAGAGGCCTCAGAACTAATGCCACACATCTATAACCATCTGATCTTTGACAAACCTGACAAAAACAAGCAATGGAGAAAAGATTCCCTATTTAATAAATGGTATTGGGAAAACTGGCTAGCCATATGAAGAAAACTGAAACTGGACCACTTCCTTACACCTTATACAAAAATTAACTCAAAATGCATTAAAGATTTAAATGTATGACCTGAAATCATAAAAACCCTAGAAGAAAACACAGGCAATACCATTCAGAACATAGGCATGGGCAAAGACTTCATGACTCAAACACCAAAAGCAATGGTAACAAAAGCCAAAATTGACAAATGGGATCTAATTAAACTAAGGAGCTTCCACACAGCAAAAGAAACTATCATCAGAATGAACAGAGGAGAAAAATTTTGTAATCTATCCATCTGACATAGGGCTAATATCCAGAGTCTATAAGGAACTTAAACAAATTTACAAGAAAAAAACAAACAACCCCATCAAAAAGTGGGCAAAGGATATGAACAGACACTTCTCAAAAAAAGACATTTATGCAGCCAACAAACATATGAAAAAAAGCTCATCATCACTGGTCATTAGAGAAATGCAAATGAAAACCACAATGAGATACCATCTCATGCCAGTTAGAATGGCAATCATTAAAAAGTCAGGAAACAACAGATGCTGGAGAGGATGTGGAGAAATAGGAACGCTTTTACACTGTTGGTGGGAGTGTAAATTAGTTCAACCATTGTGGAAGATAGTGTGGGGATTCCTCAAGGATCTAGAACTAGAAATACCATTTGACCCAGCAATCCCATTACTGGGTATATAACCCAAAGGGTTATAAATCATTCTACTATAAAGACACATGCACACATATGTTTACTGTAGCACTATTCACAATAGCAAAGACTTGTAATCAACCCAAACATCCATCAATGATAGACTGGATAAAGAAAATGGGCATATATACACCATGGAATACTATGCAGCCATAAAAAAAGAATGAGTTCATGTCCTTTGCAGGGACATGGATGAAGCTGGAAACCATCATTCTCAGCAAAGTAACACAAGAACAGAAAACCAAACACTATATGTTCTCACTCATAAGTGGGAGTTGAACAATGAGAACACATGGACACAGGGAGGAACATCACACGCCGGGGCCTGTTGTGAGGTGGGGGGCTAAGGGAGGGATAGCATTAGGAGAAATACCTAATGTACATGATGGGTTGATGGGTGCAGCTAACCACCATGGCACATGTATACCTATGTAACAAACCTGCATGTTCTGCACATGTATCCCAGAACTTAAAGTATAATTTTAAAAACCGATAATGCCTAATGCTAGTAGGTTTATGGCAAAATCAGTGCACTCATTTATTGCTTGTAACAAGTTAAATTGACCAGTAATTTTGAATTGTTAATGCATAGCATGAGTCAATATGAAGTTCACAACTTTTAACTCAGTCATCCCACTCCAAGGAACTTCCCCAGAAGAAATAATTAAAGAAGAAAAAGAAGGCAGAAGAGGAAGAGGAGGAGGAGGAGATGTGTTTGTGTGTGTGTGTGTCTGTGTGTGTGTGTGTGCATTTTTTTTTTTTTTTTTTTTGAGACAGAGTCTCGCTCTGTCGCCCAGGCTGGAGTGCAGTGGCCGGATCTCAGCTCACTGCAAGCTCCACCTCCCGGGTTTATGCCATTCTCCTGCCTCAGCCTCCCAAGTAGCTGGGACTACAGGCGCCCGCCACCTTGCCCGGCTAGTTTTTTGTATTTTTTAGTAGAGACGGGGTTTCACCATATTAGCCAGGATGGTCTCGATCTCCTGACCTCGTGATCCGCCCGTCTCGGCCTCCCAAAGTGCTGGGATTACAGGCTTGAGCCACCGCGCCCGGCCGTGTGTGTGTATTTTTATATACACACATACATACTTACACATATAGGCTCAGAGATACTCATTACAGCATAATTTTCATCCTTGCAAAGTCTTGGATATGCATCAAAACTATTTGCTGAAAATTCAGTATGTCCAGCAGTCTAATAATGATTTAACAAATTTTGGTACATTAATAAGATGAAACATTATACCAAAATTAAAATTATAACAGGAAGTCTATTAAAATATGGAGAAGAGGTCGGACGTGGTGGCTCACATCTGTAATCCCAGCATTCTGGGAGGCCAAGGCGGGCAGATCACATGAGGTCAGGAGTTAGGGATAAGCCTGGAAAACATGGTGAAACCCCATCTCTACTAAAAATACAAATATTAGCCAGGCATGGTGGCATACACCTGTAATCCCAGCTATTTGGGAGGCTGAGGCACAAGAATCACTTGAACCTGGGAGGCGGAGGTTGCAGTGAGCCAGGATCACACCATTACACTCCTGCCTGGGTGACAGAGCAAGACTTCATCTCAAAAAAAAATATATATATATATATATATATATATATATATATATATATATATATATATATGGAGAAGATTGCATAGTATAAAATTAAATAAAAGTATCACATTTCAAAGCAATATATAAATTAATTGTAATTACAGTCATTCCTCAATATATACGGGGGCATAGCTCCAGGATACCCTAGTATACCAAAATCCATGTATATTCAAGTTCAATAGGGCTGAAGTATCAACATACATGAAAAATTAGCCCTCTGCTTACACAGGATTTGCATCCCATGAATACTGTATTTTGATCCACATTCCTTTGAAGAAAATCCATGCATAAGTGGACCCACATGGTTCACGCTCACGTTGTTCAAGGGTCAACTGTAAATAAATGTGTATACATAAGGAGAATGATATGCTGAAATAAAAATAGTTATGAAAAATGAAGGCAGAAATTTTTTAAAGTTTCTGAAATTAATGAAAATAGGAACACAGCTTACCAAAAATAGGAACACAGCTTACCAAAATCTCCGGGATGCAACTAAAGCAGTGTTAAGCACTGCTTTATAGCACTAAAAACCTTCATCAAGAAGTTAGAAAGATCTCAAATTAATCATCTAACTTTGCACCTAAAGGAAACAGGAAAAAAGAACAAACCAGCTACAAAGCTAGCAGAAGAAAGGAAACAACTAAAATTAGAGAAGAACTGAATGAAGTTGAGATGCAAAAATTCATACAAAAGATCAATGAGATCAAAAATTGGTTCTTCGAAAAAATAAATGAGATTGATAGACCACTAGCTAGATTAACAAAGTAAAAAAAAGGTCCAAGTGTGGTGACTCACACACCTGTAATCCTAACACTTTGGGAGGTGGCAGGAAGATCCCTTGAGCCCAGAAGTTCAAGACCAGTCTGGGCAATACAGGGGGACCCTGTCTCAAGGAAGGGAGGAAAGAAGGAACGAAGGAAGGAAGGAAGGAAGGAAGGAAGGAAGGAAGGAAGGAAGGAAGGAAGGAAGGGAGGGAGGGAGGGAGGGAGGGAGGGAAGGGAGAGAGGGAAAGGAAAGATCCAAATAAGTACACTCAGAAATGACAAAGATGACATTACAACTGATCTCACAGAAATATAAAAGATCCTCAGAGAATACTATAAACAACTTTATGCACACAAATTTTAAAAATCTGGAGGAAATGGATAAATTCCTAGAAACACAGTCTCCCAAGATCGAATCAGCAAGGGATTGAAACTGTAAATAGATCACTATTGAGCTCTGAAATTGAACCAGTAATAAAAAGTCTACCAACCAAGAAAAAGGCCTGAACTAGATGAATTCACAGCCAAATTCTACCAGACATACAAAGAACTGGTACTAACACTATTGAAATTATTCCAGAAAAATCAAGGAGGAGGGGCTGCTCCCTAACTCATTCCATGAAGCGAGCATCAGCCTAATACTAAAACCTAGCAGAAACACAGTGAATAAAGAAATCTTCAGGCCCATACATCTGATGAACATAAATGCAAAAATCATTAACAAAATACTACCAAACCAAATCCAGCAGCACATCGAAAGTTAATATACCGTGATTGAGTAGGCTTTATACTTGAGAGGCAAGGTTGATTCAACCTATATATGCAAATAAATAAATGTGATTCACTACATAAACAAAATTAAAAGCAAAACATATGATCATCTCCATAGACACAGAAAAATCTCTTGATAAAATCCAACATCCCTTCATGATTAAAAACCCTCAACAGACTAAACATTGAAGGAACATACTTCAAAATTATAGAAGCCATCTATGACAAACCCACAGCCAAAATCATATTTAACAGGCAAAAGGTCGAAACATTCCCCTTGAGAACTGGAACAAGACAAGGTGCCCACTCTCACCACTCCTATTAAATATGGTACTGGAAGTCCTCGCCAGAGCAGTCAGGCAAAAGAAAGAAATAAAAGCCTTCTAAATAAGAAAAGAAGTCAAACTTTGCCAACAATATTATTCAATACCTAGAAAACCCTAAAGACTCTGCCAAAAGGCTACTAGAACTGATAAATGATTTTAGTAAGGCTTCAGAATACAATATCAACGTACAAAAATCAGTAGCATTTCTATATAACAATAATGTTCAGGCTGAGAGTCAAATCAAGAACACAATCCCATTTGCAATAGTCACAGAGAAAATGAAATACCTAATAATACAGCTAACCAAGGAGGTGAACATGTCTATAAAGAGAACTACAGGCCGGACGTGGTGGCTCATGCCTGTAATCCCAGCACTTTGGGAGGCCAAGGCGGGTGGATCATGAGGTTGGGAGTTCAAAACCAGCCTGGCCAAGATGGTGAAACCCCGTCTTTACTAAAAATACAAAAAATTAGCCAGGCGTGGTGGTGGCACGTGCCTGTAATCCCAGCTACTCCGGAGGCTGAGGCAGAGAATTGCTTAAACCTGGAGGGGCGGAGTTTGCAGTGAGCTGAGATCATGCCACTGCACCCCAGTCTGGGCTACAGAGCGAGACTCCGTCTCAAAATAATAATAATAATAATAAAGAGAACTACAAAACACTGCTGCAAGAAATCAGAATGACACAGATAAGTGGAAAAACATTCCATGCTCAGCGATTAAAAGAACCAATATCATTAAGATGGCCAAACTGCCCAAAGCAATTAACAGATTCACTGCTATTCCTATCAAACTACCATCATTCTTCACAGAATTTGAAAAAAACTATTTTAAAATTCACATGGAATAAAAAAAGAGCTTGAATAGGCAAGGCAATCCTAAGCCAAAAGAACAAAGCTGGAAGCACCACACTACCTGACTTGAAACTATAATATAAGGTTACAGAAACCAAAGCAGCATGGTACTGGTACAAAAACAGACACATAGACCAATGGAACAGAATAGAAAATTGAGAAATAAAGCCACACACACCTACAACAATCTAATCTTGCACAAGGCCAACAAAACAAGCAATGGAGAAAGGACTGCCTTTCACATGCAGAAAAATGAAACTGGACTCTTACCTTTCACCATATACAAAAATTAACTCAAGATGGATTACAGATTTAAATGTAAGACATCAAACTATAAATATTCTAGAAGAAAACGTAGGAAGTACTCTTCTCAATATCAGACTTGGCAAAGAATTTTTGGCTAAGTCCCCAAGGGCAATTGCAAGAACAAAATAAAATTGACAAATGGTACCTAGTTAAACTGAAGAGCTTCTGCACAGCAAAAGAAACTATCAACAGAGTAGAAAACAAGTTAATCCTATAGGACAGAAAAAGGAAAAGGGGAGGAGTCATAAGGGGATATAAGCATAAGATACCCAAGACAGAAACAGCAACCCTTCCGGGTCCCCTTCCATGGTGTGGAAGCTTTACTTTTGCTTTTGTTTTACTTCTGCTTTCACTTTAATAAATCTTGCCACCGCACACACACACAAAAGAAACTATCAACAGAGTAAACAGACAACCTACAGAATGAGAGAAAATATTCAAAACTTATGCATGCAACAAAGGTCCCATATCCAGAATCTATAAAAAAAATTAAACAAATCAACAGGCAAAAACAAATAACCATTAAAAAATGGGCAAAAGACATGAACAGACACTTCCCAAAAGAAGACATACAAGTGTCAAACTGAAAAAAATCCTCATCATAACTAATCATAAGAGAAATATAAGTCAAAACCACAGTTAGATAACATCTCACACCACTCAGAATAGCTATTATTAAAAAGTCAAAAAAAACAACAGATGGCGGCAAGGCTCCAGAGAAAAGGGAATGCTTATACTGTTGATAGGAATGTAAATTAGTTCAGCCACTGGAGAAAGCTGTTTAGAGATTTCTCAAATAACTTAAAAACATAGCTACCATGTATGCCAGCAATCCCATTACTGGGTATACACCCAGAGAAAAATAGATCCTTATACCAAAAAGACACATGCACTTATCTGTTTATCACCATGCTATTCACAATAGTAAAGTCATGGAATTAACCTAGGTACCCATCATTGGTGAGTTGGATAAAGAAAATGTGGTACACATACACCATGAAATACTATGCAACCATGAAAAAGAATGAAACCATGTTCTTTGCAGCAAAATGGATGGAGCTGGAGGCCATAATCCTAAGTGAATTAACATCGGAATAGAAAACCAAATACTGCATGTTCTCACTTCTAAGTGGAGCTAAACACTGAGCACACATGGACATAAACATGGGAACAGTACACACTACAGACAACTAGAGGAGGGAGGAAGGACAGCACGGATTGCAAAACTACCTATTGGGTACTATGCTCACTACCTGGGTGCAATATACCATGTAACAAACCTGCATATGTATCCCCTGCATCTACAAAAAAGCATAAATTTATTTTTTAAAAAAAGAAGATATAAAAAATAAAAATAAATAAATAAAATCTGGAGCACAAAAAATAATTATGCAAAGTGAGAGAAGTGAAAACATTTTTTAAATTTATTAGATTTTCTTGTATAGTGTTGTGTTTTCTTTGACACTTCAGAAGTGCTTTTTACAGAAAGAAAAATATACCATCTATAAAGGCAAAAGATGGGAAAGTTCATTAGGAAAAAATTTTTTCCATGAATTTTTCATTTTTATTTTCATTTTTTCAACCACTTTATTGCAGTATGATTGACATGTAAAAAGTTGCATATATGGCCAGGCGCGGTGGCTCAAGCCTGTAATCCCAGCACTCTAGGAGGCCGAGACGGGCGGATCACGAGGTCAGGAGATCAAGACCATCCTGGCTAACACGGTGAAACCCCGTCTCTACTAAAAAATCCAAAAAGGATTTTTGGATCCCGAGGTGGCGGGCGCCTGTAGTCCCAGCTACTCGGGAGGCTGAGACAGGAGAATGGCTTAAACCCAGGAGGCGGAGCTTGCAGTGAGCTGAGATCTGGCCACTGCACTCCAGCCTGGGCCACAGAGCGAGACTCTGTCTCCAAAAAAAAAAAAAAAAAAAGCTGCATATATTCAAGTATACCTCTCAATGAGTTTGAAGATAAGATAAACATATCCATCACCTCTCCAAGTTTCCTCTGCCCCCTTTAATATCATTAATGTTATGATTATTTTTTGCTTGGTAAGAACACTTAACAACATCTATCCTCTTAGCAAATTTTAAGTACAGAAGACAGTATTGTTAGCCATAGGCACTACACTGTGTAGTACATCTCCAGAACTTATTTATCTTGCATAACTGAAACTCTATACCCTTTAACCATCACCTCCTCATTTCCCCTTCCCCTGAGCTGCTGACAACCACCATTCTACTCTCTGCTTCTATGAGTTTGGCTGTTGTAGATTCCACATATATGTGAGTACGTACAGTATTTGTCGTTCTGGGTCTGTCTTATTTTACTTAGCATAATGCCCTCCAGGTCCTTCCATGTTGTTGCATATGGCAAGGTTTCCTTCTATTTTAAGACTGAATGATATTCCATCGTATATATATACTAAACTTTCTTTATCCATTCATCCGCTGGTGGACACTGAAGCAGTATTCATACCTTGGTGGATGTGAGTTATGCTATTAATACAGTGAACATGGGAGTGCAAATATCTCTCCAAGATTCTGATTTCAATTCCTTTGGATATGTACACAGAAGTGGGATGGCTGGATCATACGGTAGTTCTATTTTCGGTTTTCTGAAGAACCTCCATACTATTTTTCATAATGGCTGTACCTCTTTGGGATAAAATTTAAATGGTCATTTAAAATCAGTTTGCATGACTTTTGGAAGGTTAAACTTCCCAGAGCAGATCCCTGTCCAAGAGAAAGGGCTGCCTTTGTGGGCAACCTTGTAGACATCACACTTAAGACAGCAATGCCCAACCTAGATTTCTTCCTTCTTGAAACTTGTCAGTGGACTTAATATCTCAGGCCCAATAAATTATACAATATCCTAGCAACTACTTTGGTATTAGACAGGAGCTTAGGTTCACTTGTTTCTGTTTTAGAGCTGCTACCTGCAAAGTGCCAGGCATTTGACAAGTATTATCTGCCTTAATCTCAAAACAGCCCTACAAGCTAAGTATTATGGGGTCTCACCCTACAGACGAGGTGGTTACGGCTCAGTAAGCTTTAAAAATGTTGTCAAGTGTCTCAGCTCAGAAAGGCAGAGACAAGGTTTTAAATTAGGTCTGCCGAGCTCCCAAGATGATGGAGCCTTTTCCACTCGCCCATCCTGTTTTACCACAAAGTCCAGCAGAAAAAAAATCTGCAGTGGAAGCAAGACCTTGATCCTTAGCAGCATCTGGCTATTTGGGGCCAGCTGCTCAGAGCCCCAAGAATAAAAACACACCATTGATTCGGGCTCAAGTTATCTCTTTTTGCCAGTCTTGCCCATCACTGTCATGAGCAAGACTGGAAATTTCACTCCAAATTTCACTTTGAATTTAGAGAGCATTTGTCTGGATTTTCATAAAGAAAATTCTGGCCTGGCGCAGTAGCTCACACCTTTAATCTCAACACTTTGGGAGGCTGAGGTGGGTGGATCACGAGGTCAGGAGATCGAAACCATCCTGGCCAACATGGTGAAACCCCATCTCTACTAAAAATACAAAAATTAGCCGGGCATGGTGGCGCTTGCTTGTAATCCCAGCTACTTGGGAGGCTGAGGCAGGAGAATTGCTTGAACCCAAGAGGCAGAGGTTGCAGTGAGCTGAGACTGTGCCACTGTACTCCAGCCTGGTGACAGAGCTAGACTCTGTCTCAAAAAAAAAAAAAAAAAAAAAAAGGAAAATTATACTTTTTCTACAGTAACTACACTGATACTCAGGGAAAAAAATTAATAAAACTACCTTTAAAAATCAAGAGACAAGCTTGGCATAGTGGTGCAAGCCTATAATCCCAGCTACTCAGAATGCTAAAACAAGAGGGACCCTTGGGCCCAGGAGTTTGAGGCTGTGGTGTGTTATGATCATGCCTGTGAATAGCCACTTCACTCCCAACTGGGCAAGGTAGCAAGACCCTGTCATTTAAAAAAAAAAGAAATCAGGAGACAGAGGAGACAGTGAGGGAAAACATTATGGCAAATTAACCCACGTACTGCATCATTTTCATTTTGATTTTTATCTGTCTTAGACCGGGTCACAACAACTCCATTCCTTATCATCAGGTATGTGTGTCCAGCACCTAACTATGTTAAACTCAGAACAGTTTAAGATACCCAAGTACAGTATGGACTTCAGTGACGGAAAACCTTCCTGCCACTTCCCAGCTGAGTGCCCTAAGACAATGCCCTTACTTAACTTCTCAGCCTCAGTTTCCTATCTATAGCATGAGGATAATCATCTTGGCTAACAGCGATAGGGCAAAGGCCAAATCCGGCAAAATATCTGAAATCTCTGTAAGCTATAAAGCACCATGCCCATATTTTTGGACATTATGTTTTATACATTGATTTACTTAACATTCATCCTGGCAACCTCCTCATTTGCATGCCCTCTGGCAAACAGAAATCTGGGACACAGCACAGCAACCTTGGAAGCATAGAGAAAATGCAAACTATGAACAAACCTAGCATAAACACACAGATTTACCAGGAAATCCTTTATACTGTAAGCAAAGAAATAAATATTGGTCCATAAATGTAGGGGATTCATTATGAACTGAATCTTACTCTTTAGTCAAAGAAGGTTTCCTGAGTTATGAGTGAAGAAGGAGGGACGTCAGGCCATTTTTAAATACCAGAAAGCTGGGCCTAAGATGCACTTATGAGGGGTAAGTGGTCCATTGGCCCAGGACAGCAAGTAGATGTATCTCATCCCATCACCCAGGCTACTAAGAGAAGACGAGGGGTATGAGAAGACATTGAGTACATGGACCAAGTTCCCTGTTTCACTGTGAGTCACATGAAGATCCTGAAAGGTGAGATGTCAACTCACAGCCTACAGATGGCAAAATCAGGTTGCTTATCCTCTACATACTTACAGAGCTCTACTAACCCTTGGAATTCAGGGCTGCTTAGATGATAGAGAGAAAAAGACAAGATATCTGATGGGGGCTATCACTCTTGCTCTGATTCTGGCTTCCTCTCCTTGGCCTTTTGTCTCATCTCCTGGGGGTCTCTAGAGCTACCCAAGTAGCTAACAAGCAAGCTGTAAAACTCATCTTCAGCAAGATCGCTTTTGCAAGCATAACAGCCTCAGATGAAATAGACTGGCTTCTTAAAGGACTTTGACAGCACTCTTAAAAAAAATCCGTGAAGCAGCAGTGCATGTGAGAGGGAGTGGGGAGCAGGGATGGTGGGGTGGGCTTACGACATTCTAACAACCAGAGGTCTCATGATACCTTGGCTTTTCCTAGAGAGACAGGACTCAGGTGTTCTGGGCCCTAATAATCCACTCTTGTTCTCTCTGCCTCCTCTGTCCCCCACTTGTCCTTGTCCTTCCTCTAGGAGGCAGCAATACAACAGGTCTGTGTTACCCAGTGGGCTTGATCATCCACTCTCCAAAAGGCTCAAAAAACACAGATGGATTCTTCCTCCTGAGTAAATCCTCCTCAATTAGAAAGCTCTTCAGCTGGCCCTTTGTTAACATTTGCCTGAGGTCCATATACTGTCTACGAGATGCTCATTAGTACTGCAGGCCCTGGAGTCATCGGTTAGACCTTGGACACCAGTAAAACACGCAGAACCATCTCCTCCAGAGCCAACAACTTAATATGAAACCTTCACATTTTCACTGCCAAGCAGGCAGAAGCAGGCCTCAGAAAACCACAAGCCTTGTCTCTTTTCATACACCTCTAATATAGAGTTGTCAGGTCAGACAACTCGATCAAAATTGCAGTATAAAATCTTTTATAGAGTAAACAAAGAAATTTATTTCAATGAACCACTTAACCCGCATAAGTGCATCTTAGGCTCAGCTTTCCGGTATTTAAAAATTGCCTGACACCCCTCCTTCTTCAGGAAACCTTTTCTGACTGAAGAATAAGATTCAGTTAATGAATCCCCTGCATTTATGCAACAAGATTTATTTCTTTCCTTACAGAACCACATGTATTTCTTTGCACCAGGACCAAAATTGCATTATACCTTCCTCAAGAAGCTTTGTAAATAATTATTTGGTTTTGAAGTTTGTTTGTTTTTGGTGTCTTGCTGGTCCTACTCAGAAGGCAGCTTTTATCCTGACGACGTTTCAGTTTTAGCTATGGCTCTCTTTAAAGCTGCTAGTTTCACATGGGTAGCTCCTTCTTTAGAAGGAAAATCTGCAGTATCTTTTTTAAGTTCTGCGTCAGAAGACGGCCGGGACGCAGTTGGGGGTGATTGATGAGTCGGAGCTTTGCTGCCACCTAGTGTCCAACCGAGGAGGATGACGCGATTCCCTAGATAAAGACTTGCAAGCTCTAGAGCCTCATTTGCTTTGCTGTGGGCGTGGGTGATTGTGCAGAGTTCTGGGTCACGCGCTTGGCTCTGATTTAAGGAGGTCAACCACACATACCCACAGGCAGAAAAGCGGAGGCTGGCGCCTGCCGTCCCACCCCATCACCAGGACAACAGGGGTGGGACCAGCACTCCCCATTTCCACAACCTTTCCCATGGCCCTTGGGTGACTTTTCCTGCGCTCCTCCCCCAGTACGATATTCTCCCCTGAGGAATAAATGGAGAGACAGAGGAGGAAGCAGGAAAATGTAAGCAATGTGATCTTCTCTGGGCTCCTCGTTCCCCTGCAGAGAGCTCTGAGGACTAAACCCAAGACTTGAAGGAGAGAAATCGATTTTAATATCCAAGCTCTGAAATCTCCAGTATATGCAAATCATTAAAGTGAGGTGAATGGCCTCCCATAAGGAGGTCCCACTAGACAATGGGATAGGTTTAGAGCTGTTAAAAGAAGAACTTTAGACAAAACAAATTTAACAGAGTTTATTTGTCCAAAGAACAGTTTATGAGTTGGGCAGCCTCAGAACCAAAAGCAGTTCAGAAAACTGCTGCAGCAGCTTGGACAGCAAGTTCTTTATGGGCTAAATACCCCATTATTGTCTTTATAGACAATGCCCCATTAGGGACTCTTAAATTAATCTTTAATTTTTCTGTTAGATAAGCTTAAACTTATGTTCAGCAATTAATATCTCAGCATTTTATCTTATTTGGAAATAATCTCAATGTTTAAATTAAGAAACTAAATATTTAAATGAAGTTAAGAAACTTCAAAGACAAATACAGAAAGTTACATAGTTATAGAAAAGCTTTAGCTCTTTTAATAGTGAGAACTCAGTTTTCTTAAGTAATTGAAGCCCTAGTAAAACAAGAACAGACCAGTACTCCAAGGAAACTTTGTACTAACATACTTTTGACACTGAAGCTTGTAATTTTTAATAACATCAATAAATTCATATAAATCTTAGCCAACTTGATCACACATAAAATTCCTTTTCAATATTTTTCTTCCACAAACCTTCTACAACTTTCTTTATATCCATTCAGTTTTGTCCTACACCTTTCTCCTGTCCTACTGTGGAATAAGAAGTCATTCAATTTTAAGACAAAAATTACTTTCTTTTTCCCTTAGCAACAAAACTATAACAACAAAAATCCTCATACCTAATAGTTTTACTTACCAAAAACATGTCTTACACACCTCAGATATGAGTTGTTTCTCTTATTATTTCTAGTTTTGATTACCAGATGTTAACCAGAATTCTTAACTCTCATTAACTTTAATTTTTAGAAGCATGTACTTTCTCATAGCATGATTTTTCAGTGTGGCACAAGACATGTTTGCTAACAGACCAAATATCTTTAATTTTTCTGTAATAAGAAGCTAAAATTAGATCACCTTAAAGAAATTAATGTTTCAGTATTTTATCTTATTTGGAAATTATCTAAATATGTAAATGAATATTCATCATTTAATTTCATTTAGCGAAATTCCAAGGGTGTAAGTTACCAAAGAGATTTGGGAAGCTATTTTTAAATGGACACATTATAATACAAAACAAAGCTAACCATCATCAAGTTATTCTCTATTAGCTGTTTTTACAGTATGTGCATGTCAGACAGTCATCATGAAAGCAAGAATCCTAAAAAGTTAAATACATGATTTTTGTTGCTATTTTACTGCTACATATGATATACCTGAAGTAATGGACACTGTACTTCCACTTGTACGTTTATTCTTAGGTTGACCTCATAGATCTATCATCTGAAACATGTAGTAAAGATAACATAACTTATTCGACTAGTAAACCCAAGTAAAATTAAAATGTTATGCTGATATTGTACTCAAAACCGGTAACTCAAAAGACACAACTATTTTTATTAAACCAAAAGTACTGAATTAGTCTTGTTTTGTTTTCCAGAGATGTATCTAAGTCATGTGAACTTGAAAAGCGTTTGGGTTAGTTTCTATACTTCCAAGAGTTTAAAGAATACTTAATTTATATAAGCACTCATTTTTCTCTAAGCCAATTAGAGCTCTTTTATAATTTTGTCTATACCATCCAGAGGTAGAAAAATGTTACATATATATAACATAAATAGACTTTCTTAAACATAGACATATGCCGAGATCCTATAGCTTTCATTTTAGTTTTAGTCACGTACCAGGTACAATATATAAAACTCATCGGTTTGTAAAAGAATATCTGAATCAGAATTGTATTTCTGGCCAATGCAATGAGATTATCTGCACAGAAGGCTAGAACATTTTACCAATATTTGTAGAAAAGATTTGAAATATTTTGCATTTGCTAGTTTCCACATAGCTCCTTTTTTGTTTTCCTCCAATAAATCATTTCCCATAAATTTGCATTTCCAAAGTGCTCTAAGATAAGACAAGGTAGAAAATTTACATTTCAAAGACATGGAGCTTAGACTTTATGATTAAATACCATCATTTGTGGAAACAAAAAAGCATATAGGTGAAGGACCAGTTAAGACAAGGAGGCCAGGAAGGTAAGGCTTGTTATGTAGATTTAAGCCAATTCCTTTTCCATTGTAACAGTTTTTAGTGATGCCTCCTTCTTCTCTTTCTGATGCAGAGAGGCCTTACAAATGAAGGTTTCCTTTATGGAAGTATATTTTTCTTACAAAAGGTTCCCAAAATAATCAGCTGAAAATAGTACTTACGCTGAAAAGGCATATTTTGGAGACTAATTTAGCTGAATAGGCAGCTTCCTAGCCCAGCCTGTGTTTTTCAAACTATATTACTGAGTTTAGAGCAGAACCCAAAATGGATAGGGCAGAAAAGGCATTTTCTATGCCTGGACTCAGCATGAGACCAGAATGTTTTACAAATAGTACTTCTGATCTTGCCTTATAGTCAGAGACCGGTTTATTCTTTTTTTGTTTACAAGATGGAATGACAAAATAGTGGACTTTTTTTGAGGGAATATTTTAGGAATGGATTCTAGGAGATTATTTGCTATTTTCATAGTCTTCTATTGGTCCATTCCTGAAAGATTGAGTGGTTGGATCTGTCAGAGGCATTTGAGCCAGAGCAACTCCATCTTGAATAGGAGTTGGGTAAAATGGGGCTGAAACCTACTGGACTGCATTCCCAGATGGTTAAGGCATTCTAAATCATAGGGTGAGATAGGAGGTTGCTATAAGATACAGGTCATAAAGACCTTGCTGATAAAGCAGTTTGCAGTAAAGAAGCCGGCTCTAACCCACCAAAACCAAGATGGCAACAAGAGTGACCTCTGGTCTCCCTTACTGCTACACTCCCACCAGCGCCATTGACAGCTTACAAATAGCATGGCAACATCAGGAAGTTATCCCATATGGTCTAAAAAGGAGGCATGAATAATCCACCCCTTGTTTAACTTATCATCAAGAATTAACCATAAAAATGGCCAACCAGCAGCTCTATGGGCGGCTCTGTCTAAGGAGTAGCCATTCTTTTATTCCTTTACTTTCCCAATAAACTGGCTTTCACTTTATTGTATGGATTCACCCTGAATTTTTTCTTGCACGAGATCCAAGAACCCTCTCTTGGGGTCTGGATTAGGACCCTTTTCCTTAACACATCTTTGATATCTTTCTCAAGTACCTGCCATTTGGCTTCAGTTATTAATTTATGGGCTTTGCCAGGTGCAAGTATCATGTGAATAAATGGTAAAGATCAAGAGTCTTAGATTATATCCTTCAATGAGAATTTTAAATTCCTAAGCAATTTTCTGAGGTTTTTCCTTCAAATGAGGAAACCATTTACTATACATCTGAACTCAAGATTTTGACCAAAGAAGTTAAAGAAGCAAACCTGGTTTATCTGGGCCTAACTTTATAAGGCATTTATCTACTTTTATTTTCATCTATGGGGTAGGAAAGTATCTAAGTGAAAAATTTTTCAGAGTAAGAGAGAAGGATAAAAAGAAAATAAGAGTAATGAGAGTTGTCAGGCAAGATATTATTTCTTCTGTTTCATCAAGTAGTTGCTTAAGATTTTCATTTGCCTTTTGTAAGGATTTTTTTGGAGGGTCAATTTTTGATTCATTTTGTCTTTTTGGAGCCTCCATATGCCAATGAAAAAATACATCCCATTGTTTCTGAGGAATTTTGAATCCTTTATTTTCTAATGCACTTCACAGGTGAACAATTTTAACTAGGTTAAAAATTCTTCACTGTGGCCATTGTAACTCTTAAGTTGCCTTTGGTAAAGTCTATCCATTTTCCCTAGGAAAGCACAGGGCCTGAGTCCATAGTCCTCATACATGAGATTGGCTAGAGTTCCAGATGATGGAGTTCTAGACTCCTTGGATCCAGATGAACCCATGATTCCCTGTCTCCTCATATCTTACCTACTAGAGGCCTCTCTTCTGGAACCAGTTTGGTTTTTATCATGACTTCCAGACCCAGCCCAGATTTAAAATGTTCAAATGAACTCAGAGAACTTGACAACAGTTGCAGAGCTTATATACAAGCACAATCTCCAAATGCACAGCAAGAAGCAGTGAGCATAAAGGGTTCAATGAGGTACCTATGCCTGTTTACTCATTGCTCCCAGGAGTCATCATGGGGGGTTGGGGTAAACTCCTTCAGATTCTAATTCTGACACCAAAACTGTTACAAGAAAAACTTTAGACAAAATGAATTTTCGAAAGTCTATTTAAGCAAAGAACAATTCATGAATTGGGCAGCACTCAGAACCAGTAGTGCAGAGAGCTCCACTGCAGCAGCATGGGCAGAAAGTTTTTATAGGCTGAATACAGAAGGAAGACAAGGAAAATATATTTGGCCAGGTATGGTGGTTCACACATAATCTCAGCACTTTGGGAGGCCAGAGCTGGGGGATTACTTGAGGCCAAGAGTTTGAGACCAGTCTGGGCAAGATAGTGATACCCCATCTCTATTTAATAATAGAATATATTTAAATATTGTTGCAAATATTGAAATTGACATTTTAATATAATATTAAACATATAAATATATTTATATTTTAATATAATATTAACTATATATTATTGTATATTCATATATAATATATAAAATATATTTTATTATATATAATATATATGTTTTTTGTTTTTGTTTTTGGCAATTTCTGATTGTTAAATTCTCTGGTTCTGTCTTACTGTTTACATGGGGCTTTGATTTGCTCAGTAGGAACGTAAAGCCCTGGAGCCACTCCAGTTTAATAGCCTCCCAACTTTAAAAAAGTTTAACAGAACTTTCTAACAGAGTTGTTCAAGTCTACATTGCAAGAAAGTAGTGGGCCCACCATAGAGTTCACAAGATCTAACACTGTAAGATGTCATAGAAATAATTCCTATCATGGGTTAGGGGTTGGCCTAGAACACACACACACACACACACACACACACACACACACACACACCTATAACATCTCTTTTTGGCTCAGCTACTTACCAGCTGTGTGACCTTAAGCAAGTTTCTTAACCTCTCTAAGCTTCTGTTTCCTTCTCTATAAGAAAATAATGGAGCCTATGTCATGGAATGGTTGTAAGAACTAGACAGATAATACATGTACAGCATTTAATGCCTGGTACATTAGTAAATCTTCAATAGATGTTAGATCTTACACTAACTCTCAGAGTTAATGATCTTAAGTGCCCCGTAAGTTACAGAGAGGTGAATATAACACAGTAGGAAGGAGTATAGGCTCTGGAGCCAGACTGCCTGGATTTCAAGCGCAGCTCTACCATGTAAATAATTTAACTTCTCTGTTTCTTGATTTTCTCATCTGTAAAATGGATATTATAATAATCCTTACTTCAAAGCTTGTTGTGAGGAGTAAATGAGCTAATATATGTCAAGTGCTTAGTAGTGTGCTTACTATGTGTGAGTACAGTCATGCATCACTGAGAACAAGAATATATTCTGAGAAATGTGTTTTTAGGAGACTTTGTTGTGCGAACATCATAGAGTATACTTACACAAACCTAGAGGCTATAGCCTACTACACACCTAAGCAATATGGTACAGCCTATGGCTTCTAGGCTACAAACCTACAACATGTTACTGTACTGAATACTGTCTGCAATTATAACACGATGGTATTTGTGTATGGTTAGATATAACCATAGAAAAAGTAGTAAAAATACCATATAAAAAATAAAAAATGGTACACCTGTTTATGACATTTACCGTGAATAGAGCTTGCAGGACTGGAAGTTGCTCTGGGCGAGTCAATGAGTGAGTGTGAGTGAACATGAAGGCCTAGGACATTACTGTACACTCCTGTAGACTGAATCAACACTGTATACTTAAGCTACACTAAATTCATTTTAAAAAGTGTTTTTCTTTCTTTGATAATAAATTAATCTTAGCTTACTGTAACTTTTTTACTTTATATTGTAAGAACAACTTAAGACACAAACACATCGTATATTTACACAAAATGATTTTCTTTATCTCCATATTCTACAAGTTTTCCCATTTTAAAATTTTTATTTTATTTTTTACTTTTTACACATTTTTGTTAAAACCTAAAACACAAACATACACGTTACCTAGGCCTACACAGGGTCAGGATCATCAATATCACTGTCTTCCACCTGCACATCTTATCCCACTGGAAGGTCTTCAGGGGGATTAACACACATGAAGCTGTCATCTCCTATGATAACAATGCCTTCTTCTGGAATACCTCCTAATGGACCTGCCTGAGGCTGTCTTACAATTAACTTCTTCTTATTATGTATAAGGAATGCTGGCACAGTGGCTCATGCCTGTAATCCCAGCACTTTGGGAGGCTGAGACGGGTGGATCACCTGAGGTCAGGAGTTCAAAACCAGCCTACCCAAAATGGTGAAACCTTGTCTCTACTAAAAATACAAAACATTAGCCGGGGCCTGTAATCGCAGCTACTCGGGAGGCTGAGGCAGGAGAACTGCTTGAACCCAGGAGGCAGAGCTTGCAGTGAGCTGAGATCCCACCACTGCACTCCAGCCTGGGCAACAGAGCAAGACTCTATCTCAAAAAAAAAACAAAAACAAAAAACTTCAGAAAAATTAAGTATAAGGAGTTCACTTTAAAATAATGATAAATAGTACAGTAAATACATAAACCAGTAACCATAGTCATTTATTATCAAGTATTTTGTACTATACATGATTGTATCTGCTATAATTTTATGTATTTTATGTGCTGGCAGTACCCATAGGTCTGTTTATGCCAGCACCACCACAAACACATGAGTAATACATATATGATTGATGGATAGATGATAGATAGATAGATAGATAGATAGATAGATAGATAGATAGATTTATTACAGGGATATGACCTTATGCAACTGGGGGAGATGGCTAAGCAGTTTCTGTAAAATTGTTGTCTTCATGTCTGATGCTGGAACTTGAAGTCCTCAGGGCAAGCAGTTGGGAAGGGAAGGTGAGTGTACAGTGGAGAACAAGAATAAGCTGGAACCCATACACATGAGCCAAAACTCACACAGATAAATAACTAACATCAGTTCTTGTTGCCTCAACATGGATAGTATGAGCGTCCTACAGAAACCAGGTCCATCATCATTGGAACTAAACAGTCGCACCTGGCCCAGGAGTCGGAGAAGCTGAAGGAGGAGTCAGATAGGCTGGAGCAATTGCAGGCCCAGCCACTGCCTTGCTCCAGTGGATAAGCGAGAACTTGTATGAGCTGAAAAGTGGATGCTGCTTCACTTCCCATAAGACTCTCTCTGGGGGATCCCCTAAGTGGCAATACATAAGAAAGAGATTCTGGGAAATGTAGTTCAGCCTAGCAAAATTCACACATGACAAAGCTACTACATT
This sequence comes from Piliocolobus tephrosceles, assembly GCF_002776525.5. NCBI lineage: Eukaryota > Metazoa > Chordata > Mammalia > Primates > Cercopithecidae > Piliocolobus > Piliocolobus tephrosceles. The sequence goes on along the minus strand of NC_045434.1, from coordinate 25,041,427 downwards.
GAATCGGAGAATGCAGCTAAGACCTGAAGTCAAAATGAGGCTCTTGTCTCAACTCAGACCTTAGGGCAGGCCTGTGGCAATTGATCTGACCTAGAGAACAACAGAAAAGGGTGTGCAGCCTCCTTGCACACCGGAGGATGGCAGAGTATAAACCGGGGATTCGGTGGCTTTACCAGTGTGGCAGCACCCAGAGACAGGATTATTACTAAGCTAAGGAGGTTTAAGTATCAGAGCTATTACTTGCAAAGATCTGTCCAAGACGTTAGGGGGACACTATCAAATCAATAGTCATAATTTTTACATTTCCAAAATTGTTCAAATGAAGGCATGACATGACCTCGGTCCCTCCCTCAGTCTCTGCTTAACCTGGTCCAGTGGGCATCAGATTGTCACTGAGTTCCCTATATGTTATTTATTCTACCATGGAAGAAAGTAAGAGAAATGGAGAGGTGGCAGAATTTTTTGTCCCCAAAACTTCTTCTGGGGGAAAGAATCTCCTAAAGAGAAAGTTATATTGCCTAGTGTCTTTCTTTAAGGGTTGATAATGGAACAATGGGAAAAAAGACAAATTATCACAATCTGTAAAGAAACCAACCAGCTAGTCACCAAACTCATTTCCTCTTCTTCATGGGCACAGGACTAGACATTTCCCACCTTCTCTCGTGGCCTGTGACAGATTTCTAATGGAATGTGAAAGCAAGCAACAGGCACTGTTTCCAGCTTTGGCTGATAAGAATCATCCATATACAATTTGTCCATGTACTTTCTCCTGCTAGGTGAGGTAAAAGAGAGAAGACATCCACCACCACTACCACCAAGGGAAACTTGAGAGGCTGTGTTAAAAATGGAAGAGCCACGAAATGGCTTCTTCCATCCAGAAGCCGTGTCAGAATGTCACATAAGTAAAAACTGAAGTCTTACTGTGTGAATTCACTGAGATTGAGGGTTCTAATCTATTGCAGAAGCTAGGATCCTGTACAAAGACACATACCTATATAATTGTTTGTTTTTGGTTTTGGGGAGGTATTTTTGTTTTTGTTTTTTTGAGATGGAGTCTTGCTTTGTCGCCCAGGCTGGAGTGCAATGGCACGATCTCGGCTCACTGCAACCTCCACTTCCCGGGATCAAGCGATTCTCCTGCTTCAGCCTCCCAAGTAGTTGGGATTACAGGTGCGCAGCACTATGCCCAGCTAATTTTTGTATTTTTAGTAGAGACGGGGTCTCACCATATTGGTCAGGATGGCCTTGAACTCCTGACCTTGTGATCTGTCCACCTTGGCCTCCCAAAGTGCTGGCATTACAGATGTGAGCCACCGCACCTGGCCCAAATTAGCCATTTTCTTAAATCAAAAATAAGTATCATATGAACAATGTGGTAAAGAAACTTAAAGAGAGAAAGATCCGTTTTGTCAGCCATGAGAGCTCCATAGGTAGATGGATTGTGTATTGGACCTTCAAAGTTAAATGCGGTTTAATAGGAAAATATTAAAGAAAGCAGCTCCACATGGAGAAACAGTAAGAGCCAAAACTAAGATGTGGAAAGGATAATAGTAGACTGGCTAGGACATAAGTTTTATGTAAACAAATAATGGACAATTAAACTGGAATGGCATGTTGAGGTCAATTTTGGAAGGTTTTCCATGGCAGGCTAAGGAAATTGGCTTTTATACTTATATTTCCGGTAGTGAGTCATGAAGATTCTTGAGCAGAGTGATGACACAACCCAAATGGAACTTTAGGAAGATAGTGCTCATAGCAATTGTAAGATAGCCTAAAGACAGAGAGGGGAAACCACAGCCATAATCCAAAAATATGAGAATAAGAACCTGAATGACAGCAGTGTTGTGAGACAGTTCTTTATGGGCCTCTCACAGTTTAGTTGTCCAAATAATGTCAAAATGTATTGTAAGCTCTAAAGCACAATATAAATATCAATTATTATTTTTATTACCATTAACATTATTAAAGGAAAAGGAAGGGGATGAAATTCTGAGCCAATGTTGCTGCTTAAACAAGCAATCCTCAATAAAGTTGGAGGTGGGAGACAACAGATTAAACTAACGGTTAAAGTGGGTTTTGGGGATTATTTGTAATTGTCAGTTTTTAAAATTCTCTCAGTCTCCCCATTAATATGGAAACTTCAGAGTCAATCATATCGGAACCAATGGGAAACATCTGATAAGGGATTAGAGAGAGACACAGAAACATTATGCTGGGAATTGTTAAGAAGAAGATTCTCCCATGAATAATGGTAAGTTTCTCTTTAGTGATCATAACATTTTTATTTAAAATGCATTTCTGTGTTGCTTATTTCTCCTAACTTCATTCATCTTCCACTCTTCATTTTTTTGTATCCACAAGTCACACCAGCTTTGCTGAAGTGATAACTGATAACACTCAGCCAGGATTGAGACTAAGCATAGCACATCATTGGAGGTTTCAGCCTTTTCACAGGACTTGCAATGTCAATAGAGCATACATTGATGGGAGGGAAGATGAAATTCGTACTTGCTTTTGTATTTGGATAGAAACAAGAATGTAAGCATCACTCCATGGGGACCAGTACAGGGAAGATGCTTTTCTACCCTGGTACCTTTTAAGTGCATTACACTGAAATATTTATGCTTGTTGCTTTGCAAATAAAAGGAATCCAATAAATGCTAAACTCATAACATTATTAATTTATTGGACATCTATGGTCTTGTACCTCCAGTAATCACAGGAAGTCTTCAAACAACAAACAATTCTTTAAAAAAAATAAAATAAAAAAGATAAAATAATGAGGTCAGCAGAAATAAATGGATACTTGTTAAAAGTCAGAAACATGACATCAGAATAAAGGAAAGAGAGTTTCGTTCAGTTCAGAACCGCTCACTGAGCCCCTACGATGTAATAGGCGTTTGTGTAAGTTGCCAGAAATACAAAGATGAAGGACACAGGGCCCGTCCTTGGGGAGCTTCAGCCAGTGAAGGAGAAAGAGGCCTAAAAATATAAAACTGAGGCAATTATAAAAATCATTACCTTCAGATGTCTACATTGTCAATAAAAGATTGGACTTGACAAAGTCCACCAACTGATACAAGAAGAATTATGTGGAAGGTTCTCCATTTTTGCCTAGGCTCTAGGAGGAAGAAAAATTTTTCCTTGATAGTTTAAAATCTCACACTGAGATCTTGAATTTAGGGGTGGACAGTTTAAAATCTTGAACTTGAGACTCTGGATTTAGGGTTGGTTCAACATGTGGAGACAAGAAAACCCCAAAGTAAGAAATTAACATTAAAATTGCTCCTGAACTGATCTGGTAGATTGTTTTGTTTTGTTTTTTTTCAAAAATGGCCATAAGAACATTTCCCATGCCACGTGCTCTTCTTACAAAATCCCTTTGACATACTTGCTATTAAAAGGTGGAGTCCACTTTCCCTCCCCCTTGAATCTGAGTGAGCCGCAACCATGACAGAAGTGACACCCTATGCTTTCCAAGGTTAGGTAACAAAAGGCAAGACAGCTTTTTTTCTGGCTGTCTTCTGGATGCTCACTGTTAGAACCCAGCCCCATGCCATGAGCCCAGTCACTTCAAGAGGGCACATAGAGGCTGTAGGCAATCCAGCCAACAGTTCCAGCTGAGGTCCCAGATAACATTCAGCATCTACCACCAGACATGTGAATGAAAGAGGCTTTATATGACTCAGCCCCCAGCCTTTGGTTCTTCTCAGCTAAGGTCCCAGGTACCATGGAGCAGAGACCAGACAGCCCCACTGTGCCCTTTTTGAAGTTTTGTCCAATAGACTCCATGAGCTAATTAAATGATGGTAGTTGTTTTGTATCACTACACTTGAGGGGGTTAGTTTTGCAGCAACAGCAACTAGAACAAATGGTGATATGTCAGAGGTACAGCATGAAAGCAAATATAAGCCTTTTTGAAAAAACACCCATGATTCAAATCACAGACAATGGGAGAGACAAAGACAGAGAGAGAAAGCCTCCAAAGAAGATGAGCTATCCATCAAAAATACAAATGTACAAAAAGAAATCATTCATGAGTGTGAGTCAATAGACACAGTAAGCTGCAGAATTAGATCCCAAGAACTTGGAATAGTAGTGTGATAATCAGACAAGCATATAAAATAAGTATATTTAAAATCATGTACATTTTTAAAAAACAAAAGCTGTTGTAAGACTTAGGAATAGTTTCACTGGTACAAATAACACAAAACCCAAAATAATTTACTTAAGATAGAGGTTATTTTGTCTTATGTAAACAAAGCCCAGAAGTAAGAAGTCTAGGGCTGATATGATAGCTCAAAGAGTATGGTGAACTCATAGTCCTTCTATCTTGTGACTTCTACCTCATAGTTAACTATAATTTGGTTCTCAAATCATTATAACTACTCAATCTCTAATTATTACATCTGCATTCCGGCCACAAGCAAAGGGAATCCAGGCTAAGAAGTTCTCATCCCTGCCTTTAAGAACACTTCCTGGAAGCCACACCATATTGGAGCGCATTATTTGTGGCTTCAGCCTTTTCACAGGACTTTCAATGTCTACAGAGGATAAATGTGAGGGAGGGAGGAAGGATAGAATTTGTATGCTCTTTTGTCTTTGTATAAAAACAAGAACGTAAATATCACCCCATGGAGGCACAGAACTGGGAAGATGCTTTTCTACCCCGGTACATTTTAAGTGCATTACACTGAATTATTTACATGGACAGTATGCTTAAACTCTGTACTGGGTTGAATAGTGGCCCCCAAAATTCATATCCACCCAGAAACTCAGAATTTAACCTTTCTGGAAATAACATATTTGCAGGTATAATTAGTTAAAATGAGATCATACTGGATTAAGACGGGCCCTAATCCAGTGACTAGTGTCTTTATAAAAAGAGAAAACAGACAGACACACAGGGAGAATGCCATGTGACAATGGAGGCAGACATTGGAGTATGGTATCTACAAGCCATGGAATGCCAAAATTGCCAGCAGCCGTCATAAGGTAGGAAAAGGCATGGAAGTAGCCCTCCCCTAGAATCTCACAAGCATGGCCCTGCCAACACCTCGATTTGGGACTTCTGGCCTCCAGAACTGTGAAATAATGAATTTCTGTTGTTTTAAAACACACAGTTTGTCACAGCCCTAGGAAACTAATATATCCCCCACTGGTCAGAATTTAATTACATGGGCACACACATCTGTAGGAGAGGTTGTGAGGTGCCTTGATTCTATGCTGCCAGAAATGACATAACAATTACATTCATTTAGTACCGCTGTTTGTTAGCTATATATTCTGATTGCCTCATCATACAATGATTTTTGTAATATTATTTTCCATAGAGAAACTAGAAAAATAATTCAGTCTATCTCTAACATGACTAATCAAGATTTAGTGTGGTGGGATTCGGGGTTATTAATATCTTAGAACAGTTTCTTTCCACTTCACAAACAGTTGTTGCTAATTTCATGTATATTTCTAAAATTGTCAAATTTAGGGAAACTTGTATTAAATTTCTTTTATATCTGAGACATTACAAGTGTATTTGCTGCTTATGGTGTTGCTAAGGGTTTCTGCCTTACAAACACAGGACTTCTAATATATACATTTTTAGAACCCCAGTCAAAGAGAAATAAAGTATGGTATATTGCCGGACATGGTGGCTCACACCTGTAATCCCTCTGGATTACTTTGGGAGGCCAAGGTGAAAGAAACACTTAGGCCCAGGAGTTTGAGACCAGCCTGGTCAACATCATGAGACGCTCGTCTCTATAAAAATAAAAAAGATTTGTTGGGTGTGGTGGGACACATCTGTGTTCTTAACTACTAGGGAGAATGAGGCAGGAGAATCGCTTAAGCCCTGGAGGTCAAGGCTGCAGTAAGCCGAGATCATGCCACTGCACTCCAGCCTGGATGACAGAGTAGGACCCTGTCTCATTAAAAAAAAAAAAAAAAAAAAAAAAAAAAAGGTGTGATGCATTTATGGTTGTATCTGTTTATTCCTGGCAGGAGATAATTTCCATTTTGACTAGATGTCACTGATTACTAAGTTCTCCACTTACAGATCTACATGTCTGACAACCACATCAAATAAAATTTCACAGAGCAGCTTCTGGTTCTACACGCTCCAATCTTGCTTCTCTTCCATTACCTGGACTCTTCTGATGCCATGTGCCACAGGACATGTTTATATGACAGTGCAACCTCTGGTACTTTATTTTCACATCATGAGCAGCAGGAGTATCCCTGGAAGACATTTCTTCAGTGGGAGAGCCAGGAATAACATGAAAAATGACTCAGAACCCCATAAATATATTTTATTAAATCCAAACTAAATGTATTCCCAACTCGGTTTTCCTTCACTTTGATTCCAAAATGCCCAGCATCACCCTGCACAAAGAGAGGTGTTATAGAAGGGAAGTAGGAGTGGAAAGAAAATTGGTCTTAACCAAACAGTGTTAAAATAGTTTATTTTTGCAAATTAAATACATACATATGATTGTGTAAACATATTGCGATGTCCCTTCCCAGGGCACTGAAAGAAGCCTGTCTAAGCAAGGGGCCCTAAAGCTAAGTTTCTTTAGCTTTACAGTAGATTCGCTTCTGCTAAAAAGAGATACCATCCAGAACCTGTAAAAAAAAAAAAAAAAAAAAAAAGACAAATTAATGATAACAATTATGGGCATAAGAAATGAAAACACTTTTCATAAAAGAGAGAACACAAATGGCCATAAAACTATGAAAAGACATTCAACCTTACCTAAGATGAAAATTAAAATAGCCATTCCAATTAAAAAATATTAATAGCTTTGTAACACAGGGTGATAGCAAGATTGGAAACTTACTTATTACTGTTTACATTGCAAATTGATGCAACCAGTTTGGAGAACAATTGAACAATACCTGCAAAAGTTGAGCTACACATATTCTAAGTCTGGGATTCTACTTTGAAGTATCTACCCTGCAGAAACTCTCATATATGTTCACCAGAGAAATGTACAAGGATGTTCATTGCAGCACTGTTATGTTAGATAGGAGGAATAAGTTCTAGAGTACTAGAGCACTGTCCGATGACTATAGTGAACAGTATTATATAGTTTCAAATAGCTAAAAGGAGGATATTGAACATTCCCAACACAAAGGAATGATAAATGTCTGAGATGATGAATATGCTAATTATTCTGATTTCATCATTTTACATTGTATGTATCAAAACATCACTGTGTATCCCATACATATGTACAATTATTATTCATCATGTAGAAAATAAAATTAAAAAATAAATAAATCTCTACTCACCCAGGCCCTTACACATTGGCATTTCCAGAACTTTATTTCCTTTTGCCAATGGAGCCTCCATTCCATTCCAGGCTTCCTCTTTTTGGCTCCAAAACTCACAAAGGAGCCTAAAGTTGGTCTTTGGATACACAAAAGATTCACCTGTATTTCAAAATAAACTCTAACTTATTTTGTTAGAAATAAGTGAATAGCTGTCTAAGATATTTTAAGGTATTATATATTAGTATCTCTGCAAGACAGTACTTTGGCAAGTTATAAGAGGTGGTCATTTTTCAATCTGCTAGAACTTTAGGCTATTGTGACCTAAAGTATTTTCTCAGTTAGGGTTCAAGGCTTATTACTGTGATTTGCATTTCTGGGTAAATGGAGGAAGTAGCAGTGGAGACTGAGAGAAGGAAGTGGTAGGGTTAAATTGAAAAGTATTTCTGAGGTAGCAGAGACCAGGTTTAGTGGCTAATCAGATGCAGCAAATGAAAGAAAGGGACTTTAGTACCTGGGCAAATGGTGATGTCATTCATCCAAATGGGTAATATAGAAAAAGAAGCCATTATTGAGTCTTAGGTGTGTTGACATTGAGGCAGCCATAGGAATAGAGTGGAAATGTTCTGCAGGCGGTAGTATAGTGTAAATGGAATCCAGAAACAAGAGAAGAGGTCTAGCTGAAGAATATTTATAAGCTGTTAGCACTTACATAGAAACTTGAAGTTATGGGCTTGGCATATCATTCGATGAGCATATAAAGCAGTAGATTTTAATTTTGGGGGGGTGATGGATCCCATTGGAAATCTAATAAAGGCTATGGATCCCTTCCCCTCACTTTGTCTCTTCACCTCCCAGAAATTATCCTATGTGCACATAAAATTCTGTCTATACCAAAGACCTTACTTATGAAGTTGCTGATGTCCCAGGTTTATGTACAACTCTGAGAACATTCAAGAAAGTGCTCCCTGGCTCACGTCTGTAATCCCAGCATTTTGGGATGCCAAGGCAAGGGGATCACCTGAGGTCACGAGTTCAAGACCAGCCTGACCCACGCAGTGAAACCCTGTCTCTACTAAAAATACAAAAAATTAGCCAGGCGTGGTGGTGCACACCTGTGATCCCAGGTACTTGGGAGGCTGAGGCAGGAAAATCCCTTGAATCCCGGAGGCAGAGGTTGCAGTGAGCTGAGATCACACCACTGCACTCCTGCCTGGGTGACAGAGCCCAGGTTGTCTCAAAAAAAGAAAAAGAAAGAAAGAAAGTGCTCCCCAAGCCCTTACCCTACCCTTATCCCACCTATAGTATAACTTATCTGGACTTATGAGGCACTAGCCCACATGGCAAGAGATCAGGGCACTGGAAGAATGCTTTGTTTTCTCTACTTCCTATCTCCTCCCTATGTAAACCCATTGATGAGGTTCCTACCTCTTAACGGTCAAATAACTGATCCTGGGCAATGTCATTACCACACTCCCACGACCTCCTTTGGAACACCTAATGTCTGAACTGATGAATAAGCCCTATCCCTGTGTTTCAGAGTGCTGCGAGCCTGCATGACTCACCAACTCTGATTCTTGATCTGTTTTGTGAACTCCCACCAGTTCTGGGCCATGCTCTGGGTCTGGAATTTTACAATAACTTTAAAGATGAAAATCTTAGGCCGGGCGCAGTGGCTCATGCCTGCAATCCCAGCACTTTGGGAGACCGAGGCAGGTGGATCACGAGGTCAGGAGATCAAGACCATCCTGGCTAACATGGTGAAACCCTGTCTCTACTCAAAATACAAAAACTTAGCCAGGCATGGTGGCGGACACCTGTAGTCCCAGCTACTCGGGAGGCTGAGGCAGGAGAATGGCGTGAACCCAGGAGGTGGAGCTTGCAGTGAGCAGAGATGGCGCCACTGCACTCCAGTCTGGGCGACAGAGCGAGACTCCGTCTCCAAAAAGAAAAAAAGAAAGAAAAGAAAATCTTAAAATCACATGCCAAAAAAAAAATGAGAGAGAGATCACATGCTATTTTCCTACGTCTCAGATCATAGCCAAGTATTTAAGGGGTACATTTCACAGGGCTAGGAGAGATAAACAAGATTGTCTACGGTGAAATAAAACAGCTGCTTTTACTGCATCCAATGCTTCTAGCTGCTCTATGTAACAGTTTGCCTCCTGTAAATAATTGTGCTAAACAATAGACCCACCTACAGGATGCTAAGAAAAGTGCAACCATAGGAATTTAAGGCCATCTGTTAGTTTTTCTACTCTCTCTGCTCATCTCTGCCCTATCTCTTTTCAGAAAAATATTCATTCCCCATGTGGTCAACACAGCAGGATTCTGGACTCTTGCTTGTCATCCCACAAGTTCGTGTCCAATGTTATAGGTTGACCAACTCATCCTGAGCAAATCCAGGCTGTCTCCATTTTAAATCGAAATGGAAATTTTATTGGAAATAAATGGAAATTAATGGAAAATTTATCCATTTAAATTGAAATTTTAAATTGAAATGCCCATATCCCAGGAAGCCCCTCAGTCTAAGGCACTGACAAGAAAGTATCAATGGTCCCTGTATCTTATCCTTTCTGCAGAGCAAGAAATTTATGGCATCATCTTGCTGGTAACTGACTTGGCAGCAGGCTGACCAAACAGTAGTATAACTTACACATATGGGTTCCTAATTCAAAGTCTAATCATCATAAGGATCACAAAGTCCTTCTCCCTTTCATCACCTTTGTGAACTTTAAAACTGCACAGTTGAGTCTTGGATTTCTGAATGCTTTGGCTACAGCACACTTCACTTTTGTTTTGGTGTCAGTAAGTGCACTTTTCAAAATGTCTATCCTGAAATCAATCACCTCAATACCAATCAATATTTGCCAGGCTTCGTTAGATTTTGAGATCACATTGCTCTTAATCGAATGATAACGTACTCATACCCACATTCTCCTGCTCCAGGAAATTCAGTCTTTCACCAGAATCTGCCCCAAAGCGTTTCCGGAAATGCCCTAGAGATGCTTCCCTGCTAGCCAGTCCCTGGAAGACCAGCAGTCTGCCACCAGGCCCCGGATGGTCCCTGGCCCATGAAGCCTTGCTCATTCCACAATCTCCCTGTCTCCCGCTTTCCCACTCCCTACGCCGAGCCTCCTCCCGAGAGCGAACACAGGCTCTTTTCCCTAATCGCCACCGCAGACCTGGGAACCTGATGTAAATGTAACAGGAAACTAAGGGGAAGTGCCAGCTGAGTAACGTTAACTGCTCCTGCTTGGGACAATTCTCAGTACAGGGTGACATCGAGTTGTGAATGGGAGCAAGAACTTCACCGTCAGGTAGGCCTGAGTTCTGCCCTAGTAGTTGTGTTACCTGAAAACCCCATCTATGTTCTCTGAGCTGGCTCCCTCCATCCGTAAGATGAAGAAAATGATAAATAGTATCTATCCCACATGAAAACTCATACATGAATGTTGAAGAAGTTGAAACATCCCAAATGCCCATCGGCTGATGAATGGATAAACAAAATGTGGCTGTATTTATCAATGGAATATTATTTGGCAGAAAAAGAAACGAAGTACTGATATACGGTACAGCATCAAGGAACCCGTAAGTGAAAGAAGCCAGTCACAAAAGACCATACATCATATGACTCCAGCCAAATGAAGTGTCCAGAATGGGAAATCTATAGAGAAATAAAGGAGATCAGTGACGGCCTAGGGCAGGGGGTGGAGGTGAGTAGGAAGGAAATGGGCAGTGACTATTAATGGGCGTAAGCTTTCTTTGTAGGATGAGAAAATGTTCTAAAATTAGATTATGGTGATGGGCACAGAACACTAAATACACTAGAAAAATCCAATGAATTATATATTTTAAATAGGCTGTGTAAATTATGTATCAATAAAGCTATTAAAAATAATAATCCGGCTGGGCACAGTGGCTCATGCCTGTAATCCCAGCACACTGGGAGTCCAAGGTGCGTGGATCACCTGAGGTCAGGAGTTTGAGACCAGCCTGACCAACATAGTGAAACCTCTCTCTATAAAAATACAAAAAAAAATTTGCCCAGGCATGATGGTGGGCGTCTGTAATCCCAGCTACTCTCCTGGAGGCTGAGGCAGGAGAATCACTTGAACCTGGGAGGCAGAGGTTGCAGCGATCCAAGATCATGCCACTGCAGCCTGGGCAACAGAGTGAGACTCTGTCTCAAAAAAAAAAAACAAAACAAAAAAGCAGAAAAAAAAAAAACTTTTCCAAAGAGATACGATCTTACAAAGACATAACTTTGACAAAAAATATACAAAGAACTTTTTGTCAAACCAAACATGTTTCCCCATCTAAAATTCCCAAGCACTGATAAGGATTATTTCTAAAAATTCTGGATTAATACCTGTGGGGTGCCTACCATGTACCTACCAGGCACAAGTCCAAGGTGTTGGAGGTACAGCAATGGAAGACAGTTTTTGTCCTCAAGTATAACCAAGACAGTCATCCACCCTGTAACAGCACGATTAGCCATTTCTCTAATTTAAATTTCTAACTCTAGTGACCATCAACACACCTACCTGCTCAAGTTAATAGAAATCCAGGGAGTATCCTCACTCTCTCATGACTTCCTGTTGTTACAACCCTGGACACTTTCCCCCAACATATCCCACTTAGCAACTTTAGCCCAGGCCCCAAGTGTTAAAGCTTAAGGATCAACTTTTTTAACTCACACACCAGCCATTTTCTCAAGGCATACCAGTGTCCAGGTGGCTGCATGAGTCGACACTGGGTCAAGAAGCATCTCTTACCTCCAGTTGTTCTTGTGTGGAAACCAGTGATCCGTTCAAACTACTCCTCCCACTGTGATAATATAATTTTGTTTTTAGAGGAAATATACTTTTCCTGCTGCCCAACCTTGGTCATATTGGCTAACCCAAGCCATCCAATATATTTCACTACATTTTAACCACAAATAGAAAAGGTCTTTCCTTCTAAGAGATTACTGTGTTCCCACCTAAATATGTCTGATTCCTCCTCAGCAACCTCCAAGCTCCAAGCCCTCCCCATCTAACAGGTATGTAGGAGGGATACCACAGCTCCATCCTCCAGAACCAGCCCTGCTTAACCCAAAACTCCTTGTTACACTCTTCTCCAAACTCCACTCCCCAAAAAGTGCTCTTTCAGAACAAAGTGAGTCTGTCCCAAAGGTTTACTGACTTATTCTCTAGGGACAGGAAACTCATCACTAAATAGACATACTTGTGCATACACACACACATGTATAAACACACACACAGTGACTCCTACAAGGTGCTCTAAGTCAGAGTGGTCATGACCAGAAAACATGAATTTCCAATGTTTCCATGTTGAGAATGAGAGTTTGATCAACTTCTCACCCCCAACCAGTTGAGTTCTAAGTCGTCACTTGGGCCTGACCAGTTGCTCTGGCCTCCAGGTTTCCCAGACTCCAGTTCTATTTCAGTAGCCTGGGTACTTTGGCAGGGAGGGGGCTGGAGAACTGAAACAATTGATTGGCTGGAGATGAAATCACAGGGACACCTAAAACTGTCTTCATGTGGCTGAGTCAGTTTCTGGAAGGGGGCCTCAGGACCAGGTGGCATCTCTTGTTCTGTTAAAATGCTGAATCTGAAAAATATCTCAAAGACCAGTTCGTTAGGTTTCACAATAGCGATGTTATCTACAGGAGTAGATGGGGGAGTTATAAATCATGTGACCCCCAGTCTTGTGATTCTGGGGTGGTAAACAACTTATAGAAAAACAAACTAAGCAATTCCAGGTCATTGTTTAACTATGCCTATTCTATAGCGAAGGTCAAGGCCCTACCACAATTTTAGCCTTGTCTTACGAATGCAGCTTCAGTCTACAAACAAGGAGTAGGGGGTAATTTTCCTTGCCTCAAAGTTTAACTGTGAACTAAATTTCTGTCATACTTATCTTGGCTTCCATGCTAGAAAAAGCAAAAAAGTAACTTAGCCTGTGAGGTTAGAAGCAAGATGGAGTCAGTCACGTTAGACTTCTCTCATTACTTATTCCAAAAAGGCAGTTTCACCAAGAGTTTGGGGGGTTCTAATCCTAGAAGATTGGGGGGTTGGACAGACAACACCACAGATGTATCTATAATGATGATGATGGAAAAGTTTTGGTGTCTTCAGACCACAAAGGCTGTTCCTTTATATCTTTTTTGGTACCACATATCCCTACCTTAACCTCTGTTCCAGGATGCCCATACTCTCTCTGTTCACCAATCTGGCCAGTAGCCAACAATTGGCTCAGTAAAGTGGGAATGGGTGGAGAAAATAAAAAGGAAGGAGTTGAAAGAAGTGCCACTTGAATGCCCCAGTTGCCATCCCCTACTTTGACCCGCAATTTGCACAAAACAGAATTCATATTCTTCACAAATGTGATATTTTAAGTTGCTGATATTCCCTCAAATCTATTCTAGTCTTGGAGAAAGTGGCGAAGACCTACCAAGCTTCAAATATCCCTTACTGAGTTTTTTTCTTAATAACTTAGGTGATGAAAACATTCCTTCCCTGATTTGACCACCTTTCAGTTCTGGGGAGTGTCCACCAAGTGACACGAAGGGAATCAGCAGTTTCCCATAAGCATCTGGCTCAGCATGGTGGGCAGAGGTGGTTGGTAATGACGCTGGTTCATCCAGGGAAGGGAGGGCTGGTGAGTGGGTGTGTGTGTAAGAATCACAGCAGGTTCCAAGCTGAGCATCCTATAAGACTGAGAGACAGGATCACCCCAGATTCAGCTAATGCTCATGTTATCACGCTGCAGAGGACCCCATTCAGCTGAGCAATATAATTGAAAATATAATGGAGGTTACGAGCTTCTTTCTGTTCTGTGCCCCTGGGCCCCAGGTCTTCTGTCTGCTCCAGGCTAGGGGAGGTGCAGGAAGGGTGAGACTCAAGGTGGGTTTTTATTCCCTAATTACACTTGCTGAGCTCTTGGTACAGGACATGTGAAGGACTTGGTGCCAGGACTCGCTGCAGTGACTGGTGAAGAGGCCTTGGACAGACCTGCTGGGGCAATTACAGGCCACAACAGCCTAAAGTTCTAGCAAATTGAGAAATAACCACCTGTTATAACTTACCAAAATACTGTCTTGCAGAGATACGAATATATTAACACCTTAGTGAGCTCTAATGGTATTGTAAACGGACTGGGACACAGGAACAATGCTGCCTTGGGGGCATGCTGACCAGACAGCTTTCCAAATCCGTGGATGCATTGTGCCTTGGCCACTCACATGCCAACTAGTGGCCCAGAGCTCTGGCCAGGCAACCTGAAGTCAGGTAATGTGTCTTCCCTGGACACCACGTAGCTGGAGTAGTATTGTTCCCTGAGATGCAAAAAAACAGAACAGCACAGAAATATTGGGCAGTGACACCAGCTGTGACACCATAGCATGTTAAAGGGCCTTTTGCTGTCGAAAGAGCCAACAACTCAATAGTGCCATGTTTGGACCCCTCAGACTAAGCCTTGGAGTGTGCTGGGTTTGCACAGGGTGAGCTGGTGGAACAGTGGTAGAAGTAGCTGAGCCAATGCTAGGCTCCAAGTGGAACCTTAGACTCCTCAAGTGGCGGCCCTGAGAAGGGCTGCTCAGTCAGTGCAGTCTAAAGTCGATGTTTGGAGAATGGCTCATCACCCAGGTCTGGAAACCTCGCTCCCAGAGTTATTAGCACATCCAGTAGTAGGTAGAAAAAGAAGAGGAAGACTCATGAAACTGATTCTGCTGCTCACTGGTTACAGCAATGACCTTGGCTTGAGCAGAGGTAAAAAGTCATCTGAAATAAGGTTCCTAGAGTATTTATCATTCTATTTCTCTCTTCTAGGCAAGGAGTTTCCAAACCTAGCCCAGGACCAATGCCTGGAGCTCTTGTTTGAAATGCAGATTGCTGAACACCAGCCCCAAAGATTCTGATCCAACAGGAGTGGGGTATACCCAGGAATCTGTATGTGTATCAAGGGCCCTGTTCCAAGTGATCCTGACTTAGGGGATCCAAGGACCAGCATTTGGGAATAACCACTCTAACACACCCCATCTCCATATATTATTGTCATTCACTGAGAATTGGTGGTGCCTCAGATGAGGAGCCAGTGTAACAAACAGCCAGCATATTCCTACACTACCGCACGGACACACCTATGTGTCATGGGGCATGTGTCTCTGAGATCTGCCTCCCAGCCACTTCATACCATCCTTGTAGCACACATGCACATTACACCAATTCAGTTCAGCAAATGTTTATTTGGTACCTACAATAGGCAAGGCACAGTACCAGCTGCTGTGGGCTACAAACACAAGAAGGCTAGGCCTCACCCTCGAGAGGCTTACAGTCTAATAGGGAGAGATACACTCACAGTAACAAAAATACAAGGCAAAATGAGGTGAGCTCTATGGCAGAGGTAAAAACAACAGGAGAACAGCGAGCAGGAATAGATCAGACATATCTCAGCCGATCAGATGTTGGATGCAGGGAGTGGCGTTTCCCAGGCCCCGGGAGGTGGGTCGGGTTCACACAGGTGAACTGGAGAAGCACACTCAGGCACAGGCAACGTATAGAGGTGGGAAAGTGCAATGAAATGCTCAGAGAACAGAGATGCCTGCCTTGACCAAAACGCAGGAGGCCAACAGGATAACAGAGGACCTAAGTTGGAGAAGTGGTTTCAGGCCAGATGGTGGGATCGCTCATAGCAGGATTTTGTTCTTTTTTTTTTTTTTTTTGAGATAGAGTCCCGCTCTGTCGCCCACGCTGGAGTGCAGTGGCACGATCTCGGCTCACTGCAAGTTCTGCCTCCCGGGTTCACGCCACTCTCCTGCCTCAGCCTCCCGAGTAGCTGGGACTACAGGCGCCAGCCACCATGCCCAGCTAATTTTTTTGTATTTTTAGTAGAGACAGGGTTTCACCATGTTAGCCAGGATGGTCTTGATCTCCTGACCTCGTGATCCACCCTCCTTGGCCTCCCAAAGTGCTGGGATTACAGGCGTGAGCCACCGCACCCAGCCTCTTTTTTTTTTTTTTTTTTTTTTTTTTTTTAATGAGACAAAGTCTTGATCTACCGCCCAGGCTGGAGTGCAATGCCACAATCATAGCTCACTAGAGCCTCAGCCTCCTGAGATCAAGCAATCCTCCTCCAAGTAGCTGGGACTACAGGCACATGCCACCACACCCAGCTAATTTTGTGTGCATGTGTGTTTTTTGTAGAGACAGGCTCTCACTTTGTTGCACAGGCTGGTCTCAGACTCCTGACCTCACACGATCCTCCTACCTTGGCCTCCAAAAGGGCTGAGATTATAGGCTTAAGCTACCACACCCAGCTATAGTGAGGAGATCTGACTCATTCCATTGGTGATGGTGAACCATTGAAGGTTTGTGAGCAGAGGAGTGACATGACTTCATTTCCACAAGTCTGGGCACACTGCTATGAGGAATACATGATGAGCTTTATTCTTTTTGTTAACCTTACTCTATGGCTTACACCCACGCCTGGTCTCAAAGCAGAAGTGCAAACCTGAGCTCCGTAACCACACATACTTTCCAGGCTGCACAAAGCAGGAAGCAGTGGCCTTAGATAGGTAAACTTTGAGCTCATTTAACAGCTTTGCACCTTCTCCACAGAAAAGGAAGTGAGGCTTTCCAGAACGATTTGAGAGTAAGGGGCAGAGCACAAGGACGGTACTTCACAAACTTCTGTCACCTAAGCATGGCAAGAATAAGCTGCAGAGAAAATGGGAGTGCAGAAGAAAATGGTGGAGAGATGCAATTGACATAACTAGCATCATCCAAACTGAACCCTTTCCCAGTATGACTTCTGTAATAACTCACCTCCGCCTCCAGCTAGTGGGAAGGGAGATTCCACAGTCTGACTCACTAAATCAGTAGATGGGGTTTCTAAGCGCTCTACACATAGAAGGATCTCTGTGGATAGAGGCTCCTAGGATCCTGCTTAACCATCCAATGAGGAAGGAGAATGGTGCCCACCCGCTCCTGGGCCACCCCAGCCCGCGAAGGGATGCGAGGCCACTGCTGTCCAGGTGGACACAGCAATGCTGGTTAGCGAGGGCTCCCCCAGAACCTCCACACCAGCCGAAGTGGGTGCTTGGGTGGAGAGCACAGAAGGGGGTGAAGTCACAGCTGGGTTTCCGAGGAGATATGCTCCTGGGGCGCTGGCATGCACCTCCGGGCCTGGCCCAGTGGGGCCTCCGGCACCATTGCTGATGGTCCACAGGCACGGATAGGGGCTGCAGAGACAGAGAAAGAGGGGAAGGGAATGTTCAATGGCACCCCAACGAAGGAGTGCCGCCTGACAAGCACGCACATAGTACTGAGAAGTTACAAGAGGGCTTCCGGCCATGGCTTTATTTGTAGCTGTGACACAGATTAGTCCTGTTTCTGCAGAAAAGTTAAGAGAAGCAGCAAAGTATGGTGGAATGATGATAAGATTAAGTATTCTGGTACTGGCCCTGCCACCAGTGAGTTATTTGGTTTTAGACACAGAATTTCATTTATCTGGGCTCCCTTGCAGCCTATGTAAAATTGGCAGGGCAGTAGAATAAAGGTATTAAAACTGTATGATTTCTGCATCTGATCTCTCCCTGGCCAATGTGGCATAATAACCAGGAAACATCACTGTCAGAAGACTTGAGTTTAAATCCCAGCTCTACCACTTATTAGCTCTGTGGCCTTGGCTACATTATTTAACATCTCTGAGTGTCAGTTTTCTCATCTTCAAGATGTGGAATCATAATTTTACCTACCTTACAGAGATTGCTACAAGGATTAAATAGGAGAAGAATATGGTCCTTAGCATGTAGTACTCAGTAAATGGTGGTTGTTATCATTATTTCTTCCATTCCTGGTCTCCACCTGTGATCTCTGGTGCTTGGCAGAAAGGCTGAGATCTAGAACACTTTCTTTGCCTTCTCTAGTTCTATAGCACTGGTTCACACACTTGGTTGCACATTCAGCACATTGGAATCACTCAGGGAGTTTTTAAAAGTAATATTGCTGCCTGGGTCCCACTCTCACCCCACTCTCCTGCCCCAGAGATTCTGATTGAACTGATCTGGCATGCAGCCTGAGTATGAGGATTTTTTTAAGTTTCCCAGGTGATTGTAATGTACAGCCAAGCTTGCACCTTAATATAGATGCAGTTGGAACAGGTGCAATGATCCCAATGTTTTCAGCCTTTAGTCATCACTACATTTCTTACATTTCAGAGTTTCTGCATTGCCCAATAATATTGCTTGATAATGGGCTTATTATCCAAAGGCATTATTGAATACATTTGTTTTGTTTTGTTTCTGACAAAATATTTATGGAGTCAGGAATTAGTTAAACACACCAACAGGGAAGCCAGAGTTGGCAATGCCATCATTCACCTGGTGCCATTTTTCAGTGCTACAGGCCTCCTTGGACCATATGAAACCTACAGTAGCCCATCCTCTGAGCTCTCTCTGAGCTAGCTCAGCTTATGTGGATTCTGGCCCTAATCTTCAGAAGACGCTCTTCTACATTATCTCTTACAGACCCTTTCTGATGCCACCTGGGCCAGTGGAAGAACCATGGGCTCTGAGCTGTACTGCTTACTACAGAAACTTTAGGAAGTTTTTAAGGCCTCTGAGCTTCAGTTTCTTCATCAGCAAAATAGGAATTTTAATACCTGCCTTATAGTTGTCTTTGAGTACTACAGATGACTTATATATGGATGACTTATATATATGTAAGTATCCAGTATACAACTTGGCACATGATTATTTAATATCTTCTGGAATCCCAATCTTCATTTTCTTTTTGACTTTCTACCACAGCCCAAATCAATGCTTTTCCCTCGGATCCTCTAGATCAGTGTCAAATGCAAATGATGCTCTAGATCAGTGTCAAAATGCAAACCACAAATGCCAGCTGCATATGTAAGTTTAAATTCTCCAGTAGACACATTTAGAAAAAAAGTAATAAATTTGTTAATATTTTATTTAACCAAAATATTCCAAATATTATCATTTCAACATGCATTTGATGTAAATATATATTATATACATATATTTATATCACAATATTTACATAATAACATCTATATTTACATATACTATTATATTTTTATATGTTTATATATTTTTTATATTTTAAATATAATATATATTAAAATATATTATATATTTATATATATTATATATTTATATATAAATTGTAAATATATATTAAAATATATAACATATGTAAAATATAAATTGTGGTTTTTTATGTATAATATATAAAATATATACTATATATTTGAATATATTCAACATATATTAATATACATACTATATATTTAAAATATGAAAATACATAAAAATATATAATATAGTAGTATATATTGTATATATATAAAAAATTGGGATATTTATTCTTTGTTTCACACTAAATCTTCAAAATCCTATGGGTATTACACTCACAATGTATCTCAACTTGGACTAGCTGCATTTCAAGTGTTTGACAACCACAGGCAGCTATTGCACTGGACAGCACAGCTTTATACCCTGCTATATCAGCAACACCCAGGAACTTGGTAGAAATGTAGAATCTCAGGCCCCTACCCAGACCTACCAGTCAGATTCTGCATTTTAACAACAACCCCAGGTGATTCTAAGCCATCACATTCTCCTTTTTCTAGACTTACAAATCATAAGTCATCTGATGTGTTCCCAAATCCAATCCTTTTTTTTTTTTTTTTTTTTTTTTTTTTGAGACAGAGTTTCACTCTTGTTGCCCAAGCTGGAGTGCAGTGCCTCAGCTTACTGCAACCTCTGCCTCCTGGGTCCAAGTGATTCTCCTGCCTTAGCCTCCCAAGTGGGAGGCATGGGATTATAGGCATGCACCATCATACCGGCTAATTTTTGTATTTTTAGTAGAGACGGGATTTTACCATGTTGGTCACGCTGGGCTCAAATCGGGGGATCCACCTGCCTTGGCCTCCGAAAGTGCTGGGATTACAGGTGTGAGCCACTGCACCCAGCCAAGTCTCATCTTTTAATTTTGATTCCACTTTGGACCTTCTCAAAATTCTGCATAACCATATTGAACATAATAGCTGACATTTACACAGAATGTTACTGCTTACAAAGCATGTTAATGCATTTTCTAATTTCTGCATTTGATGCTCACGGTAACTCTGCAAAGTAGGTCATATTATATCCATGAAAGAGATAAGAAAGCTGAAGCTCAGTAAGGTTAAGAAAATTGCCCAAAGCCACAAAGTCACTACTGAGGTAGAACTGGGACTCAAATCCCTGCCTGTCAGACTCAAAGGGGCCTTCTCTTCCCAGTTCACCACTCGGATTTCTTTAAGTCAGAACTTAATGCAGGTCGCTGGTGTGAGGACTAAACCATGGGGTCCTCCATGCTACACTTAGCCCTCTTACCAGGGTGGTGAGACCAGGCATCCACAATATGTCCCCCTTTTAGGATGGGTGACTCACGGGAAAGTGGACGATAGTGGGTCTTGACTTCTCAGTGTATGTTTATACTTTTTCTCTTCAATTCCTCTACAGTCAGTACCTATTTGCTACCACCATAGTTTAAAGTGTTTCTGACTGGTTTATGACAAATGATCCCAGGCCATAATGTCTACCCCCCCGCCCTTTTTTTTTTTTTTTTTTCTTTTTGAGACGGAGTTTCACTCTTGTTGCACAAGCTGGAGTGCAATGGCGCGATCTCAGCTCACTGCAACCTCCGCCTCCCAGGTTCAAGCGATTCTCCTGCCTCAGCCTTCCGAGTAGATAGGATTACAGGCACACGCCACCATGCCCAGCTAATTTTTGTATTTTTAGTAGAGACAGGGTTTCACTATGTTGGCCAGGCTGGTGCCGAACTGCTGACCTCAGGTGATCCATCTGCCTCGGCCTCCCAAAGTGCTGGGATTACAGGCATGAGCCACTATGCCCTGGCTATCCTTTTAAATATAAGAAACGGGATATGACTGAGCTGTTTCTCCAGTTATGAAAGAACTCCATCCTGTTGCCACCTTGACTTCTTAGTGGTTTAGAAGTCAGGACAATAGGTTAGACCAAGCCACCCTAGGAAAAAGAATGAACTTGAGTCCCCAGTGCTAAAGTAAACCCCTAAGACCACCAATGAGCGAGCGGATGGTGTTGGTCTTACCTGGGACCTGGATTGATTGGTCCGTTGGTGTGGGGTACAGACAGGATGCTGGCATGGGGTGTGGAGGATAAGGAAGTCCAGCTGTCAGGTCCCGAGAAAACTTGCAGATTATTGCTTGAGCTTTCTATCAAATTCACTTTGAGGAAATAACAACAGTTGAATTGACAGCAAATGTAGAAAACATAAAG
Organism: Piliocolobus tephrosceles; assembly: GCF_002776525.5. Taxonomy (NCBI): domain Eukaryota; kingdom Metazoa; phylum Chordata; class Mammalia; order Primates; family Cercopithecidae; genus Piliocolobus; species Piliocolobus tephrosceles. The sequence goes on along the minus strand of NC_045434.1, from coordinate 25,019,823 downwards.
ATGGTGACCAGTGACATTATCCTAAGGCAAAATATAACCATGGCTTGCACCACAGGCACCTACAGTTTGTTAGTTCTTTCTCAGGGAAATAGAAAATAAAAAGAAACGTAGGTTTCTTGAATGTCGACCATATGCCAGGTGTCATTCATAGTTTAATCGTCACACTAGTGACTCCTTAACTCCATCTTATAGATAAGCCTCAGGGTGGTAGAATTATTTGCCCTGGGTATCACCGATCTGTCTAACTCATTTCACCACCGTCACTCTCTTTTAAGAAGGGACCATACCAGCCTCCCCTCAAGCTAAGCCTAAGGGCCACCAGTGCCCCAGATGAGATTTCTGAGGTCCAGGAACTCACTCTTCTCAACCATCCCCTAGAAGGTTTAACTATCTCAAGCACAGTGCCTTTTGACCAGGTGTGGTGCTCACACCTGTAATCCTGGCACTTTGGGAGTCCAAGGCAGGGGGATCCCTTGAGCCAGGAATTTGAGAACTTTCTGGGCAACACAGAGAGACACCATCTCTACAGTTAAAAAAAAGAAAGAAAAAATCATACCTTTTTACAAAAAGAAGTAGATTGTATGATCTCACTTATATGTGGACTCTAAGATTAAATTTGAATACATAAAAGCAGAGAGTACAGCAGTGGTTACCAGGGGTGGGAAGCTGGGGAAATGAGATATTGGTCAAAGGATGTAAAATTGCATTTATGTAGGATGAATAAGTCTAGAGATCTAACTTATAATCTGAAGACTATAGTTAATCATACTGTACTGTGTACTGGAAATTTGCTAACAGAGTAGATTTCAGGTGCTTTCATCATGAAAAACAGTAACTATGTGAGGAGATGGACATGTTAATTTGCCTGACAGCAGTAATCACTTCACTATGCACATTATATCAAAACATCATGTTGTACACCTTAAATATACACAGTTTTTATAGAGAGGAAAAAGAAGAATGTCTTCCATTTCTTTGAATCTCTATTTGCATAAATAGTGTATATATAAGAGAGAGGAAGAAGGCAGAGGGAGGGCGGAAGGAAGGGAAAAGGGGGAGAAAGGAGAGAGAGGAGGAAGGGTCCAATGTCTGTCTCTGGCGCTATGGTTTGAATGTGTCCCCCAACGTTCATGTGTTGGGAACTTAACTCCCAATGCAACAGTGTTGAGAGGCGGGGCCTTTAAGAGGTGATTAGGCCTTGGGGGCTCTACCCTCGTGAATGGGTTAATACCAATATTGCAGGAGTGGGTTTCTGATAAAAGGACGGGTTTAGCCTCCTGCCCTCTCCCCCTCTCTGTCCCTGACTATCCGTGTGATGCCTTCTGCAACATTATAATACAGCCAGAAGACCCTTACCATATGCGGCACCTTAATCTTAAACTCCCCAGCCTCCAGGACTATGAAAAAATAAATTTCCATTGCTTATAAATTACCCTATCTCAAGTATTTTCTTATAGCACCACAAAGGGGACTAAGACACCTGCCCATGTCTCTTCTTTTTACGATCTGGCACTTGCAAGCTCTCCAGCCCTAACTCTTGCATTTTCCATCTGTCTGCACTCCCCCTACATTCTGCTCCAAAGCTATTCCCAGACAACCTAGGGTCTTCTCCCCTTCTGTATCTTTGCTCAGCCCACTCTCTCTACCTGGAATGTCCTGCGCCTCTGCCTGCGGCACATGCCATCCTACACCTTTTACCCCTGCCCACTCCCACTCTGTCCTTTTCTATTCGTCTTTCAAGGCTCAATTTAAATGTTAACCCCTCTGGGCAGCCTTTGCTGCACCACCAGGCATATCCAGCTGCTCTTTTTCCTTCATTCCCATGGCACCCTGACTTGTGTGTTTTGTAGGCTGTTTCTCAAACTCTAGAGCACTTATGAATCCCCTGGAGATCTTGTTAAAATGCAGACCCTGATTCAGGAGTAGAGGCTGAAAGTCTACATTTCTGACAAGTTCCCAGGTGATGCTTCTGCATTATATTAGGATTTGTTATTTACATATTTGTGCAACCCTGAGCTCCTCCAGGGAAGAAGCTATGTCTTTTATTTTTGAGACAGTATCTTGCTCTTATTGCCCAGGCTGGAGTGCAGTGGCACGATCTTGGCTCACTGCAGCCTCCACCTCCCAGATTCAAGCGATTCTCCTGCCTCAGCCTCCCAAGTAGCTGTGATTACAGGCGCCCACCACCACGCCTGGCTAATTTTTGTATTTTTGGTACAGACGGGGTTTAACCATGTTAGCCAGGCTGGTCTCGAACTCCTGACCTTGTGATCTACCCGCCTCAGCCTCCTAAAGTGCTAGGATTACAGGCGTGAGCCACCACACCCAGCCCTGAAGCTATGTCTTAATCACTTTCCTATCCCACTGCCTAGAAGAACATGGTATGCAGTAGGTGCTCAGAAGATGTGATTTGATGCTGACCACAGGAAAGAACAAGGAAGTAAAGTGAGCCACAGATCAGTTTCTGCTACTGGTAAGCTACATAATCCCCCCTCCTGGCAGCAATGGTTGAGGTTGCCAAGGGTAGCAGGCTAAGGGACACAGTGACAGGTAGCTGATGACCAGGAGGACCCTCTACAAATGCAGAGCTCAGGGTGTCACCGAGGAAGGAAGGAGGCTGGAATCCAAATACTCTCCACTATCTCCCATGCCATGAACTTTGCTTGTTTTGATGAGTGTCAATCTCTTCATATTAGTATAGAATCTCCATACGGGCAGGGCATCTGTCCGTTTCATTCCTGTGCTTGAAACAGAGCCTGGCATATAGTCGATCCTCAATAAATATTTGTTGCATGAATAATTTAATGAAAAAGTAACCATTGTTTTCATTTCTCCCTTCTTTCTACAAATCTAATAACCAGGCAAGGACGGGGTCTACATAAGGCAAAGGTGGAAAAGGCAGTAGTCAATGAGAAAAAAGCACACAAACAATACCGCTAACTTAAAAAAACAATCAGACAGCAAAAATTATTTTAAAATATTAAGGTTGGGTTTGCACGTCTCCAACTGAATCCAACTAAGGCCTGAACATACAGGGATCCAGCTCCCCAGAGACCTTCCTAATAGCTCCCTAACACTAGACCCAGTATTCCCTGAACTGAGCCATGAATGCAACCATAGAAAGGAGCCACGTGAAGGCGATGAACTGAGTGTTTCAGACCCACACAACTTGACGTGGCTTTTAGAGATCTGCCTGAACTGCTCAGAACACCAGTGTCCTGGCCTTTCGTGCCAATTAGAAATCAGAAGACTGCAGGTTTTATGAAATAACTAAAAAAAAACTAAAAAACTAACATTGTTATACCTAGTTAATCAAATCTTTGTACATAAAATAACAATAAAATAAAACATAAAAACAATAATATCATAGATGTATATATTAGATGAAAAGGGTTCCATCTTGAGCTACTCCTTTTCCTAGCTGTTTATCCATTTCTCCTGGCTGCCCCAGCCCCAGCTCATACCCCAAGGGTTTAATCAGCAGAGTCACAGACCTGAGGGAGAATGGTTTCTATGCATGTATGCAGAAGGGTAGGGAGTCTGCCGGTGTCCTCGGAGGCCCGAATAGTGCTCACAGCCATGGTGGGTGTGGGGAGCAGGCAGAGGCAGAGGAGCGGCATACTGGTAATTCGAGTTTCCTGCTGTGCACACTCCTTCCGGATTGGAAAAGATCCAGCCTCCCACTAAAATAGACAAGAGGAAGACACCAAGACTGAGTCTGTGAACTCCCACACCAAAAATCAGGTGACCAGCTACTTTATACAACTACAATTCTTGTAAATGACACTGATGCCAGCCTGTGTGTTGGTACCATCCCCCGGCTGCCACTGCCCTTGCCCATGAGCAGGTAACTTGGCTTCTCTGGAAATGCATGACCAGTCCTGAAACTGCCTTTGCAAAAATTATATCAGTGAGAAAATTATGGCAGTCGGAGAGATCTAATCTACCCAATCTCCCTCTTGCCTTTAGCCTTCAAGCTGCCAAGCTAGCTTTGGAAGACATTTAGCTTATAGTTTAAATAATAGTAACCCTTCTCTAAAACTCAACTGCCTTTGTAAAGCAAATGAAAGACTACCAGGTCAGGAGCACAGAGGAGCCTGAATTCTGCTAATGTGTAGACACACATGATTGCCAGCCGTTATTCCAGATTTCACAAGATAGGCAACTTTCCCAATTACTCCTGCAGATTACATCACTATTGTAGAACCTCAGATAGGCCTTCAGAGATATCTTTTCAGGTTTTTGGCATATCTGACAGCGGTGGCTCCACCTGGACCCACCAACCAACCCCACCTGTGGCCCCACCCAGAAGTGACTCAGCACCAGAGGACAGCTTCGATTTCCTACGATTTCATCTCCGTTCCAACCAGTCAGCAGCAAGCACCTATTGCCTACCTACCCCCACTTCTTCCCTGAAATTACCTTTGAAAAAGGTAACCTAACCTACGAGTTTTTGAGAGATCGATTTGAGTGAGAGCTCTGTCCCCCACATGGCATGGCCAGACTCATGTCTATTAAACTCTTTCTTTATTGAATGCTGTCATCTTTGTGTTAGAGGTGTTTGAACCAGAGTGACTCCAACTTGAATAGGGGCTGGGTAAAGTGAGGCTGAGACCTACTGGGCTGCATTCCCAGGTGGTTAGGAATTCTTAGTCACAGGATAAAATAGGTGAGGACAACATACAGCAAAGACCTTGCTGATAAAACAGGATGCGGTGAAGAAGCCGGCCAAAACCCACCAAAACCAAGATGGCAATGAAAGTGACCTCTGGGCATCCTCACTGCTCTTTATATGCGAATCACAATGCATTAGAATGCTAAAAGACACCCCTGTGAGTGCCATGACAGTTTACAAATGCCATGGCAGTGTCAGGAAGTTACCTTATATGGTCTAAAAAGGGGAGGAACCAACCCTCAGCTATGGGAATTGCCCACCCCTTTCCTGAAAAACTCATGAATAATCCATCCCCTGTATAGCAATATAAACAAGAAGTAACTATAAATATACTCAGTTGAGCAGCCCATGCCTCCGTTCTCTCTATGAAGTAGCCATTCTTTTATTCCTTTACTTTCTTAATAAACTTGCTTTCACTTTACTCTGTGGACTTGCCCCGAATTCTTTCTTGCCTGAGGTCCAAGAACCCTCTGTTGGGGTCTGGATCAGGACCCCTTCCCAGTAACATCTTTTTGTGCAACCAGCAGGAAGAACCTATCGGGTGGTTACAGTCCTATTAAAGGACTCCATCAAAGGGTAGAAAACCTCTAAAGCAACACGGGAATATAGCTATACGAAATACGATCTGAACGCAGAAGTTAACAGAAATGCAAACTTCAGGTGCTTCTGGCTTAATTAAAGTAAAAGTCAGTCTAGGAGGCATTACACATACATGTAACTCATGGACCTACAGCTACCAGGGAATGTAGGGAATGATTAATGTGGTTACCCAGGAAGAGTGAAAGCCTCTCTATTTCTGCCAAGTGGGAAGGTGCTTTCAGTTCTTACTCTAAGCAAGAGGAATCATGATGCCTCCCAACCCCACCCCACAAACAGAATTCTGGCAGCACAGAAAGGGGAAGCTGGTCTAGCACACCTTGACAGCAAGCATTTTGGTTTGTGTTTGTTTTTTTCTTTTTCCCCTTTTTTCTTCTTTTTCATTCCACTTATTTACTGACAGGTAGCAAGCATTTTGCAGAATATTTTGGACAACTGCAAAATGTTTTGTAGAAAGATTCTGAACAGAAGACTATTTCGAGTGAGTTCATGGGCAAAGACTGAGACTTCGTAATGCAGGTCCCGAAACAAGAAGCATGTTCTCCCGCTGACGGTGCCTCAGCTGAGGGATCAACGGACAGCGATTCAGATAGGACCAGAGCTGTTCCTTAAGAACACTGACTAAGGATTGTCACCTGGGCTTCAGCAATGAAGAAATGGAGCTTGATATTAGAACCCACTGTCTTTGCTTAATACTTTTTAAATACAAGTAAACAAATTGTACAGAGTTCATATTACAATCATTCCCAACAAATCCTTTTGTCATCTTCATTCCCCTAGAGTTGCACAAACTTATGACCCAAGGGGTCCCTATCTGACTAACAGAATCAAGATGCAGGCACCCAGTGTGCAAGCCCCTCAGAACCACTAACTTTGCCACATATAACATACACGTGTCAAGAAGTTTGCTGAGAAGATTGCAACACATGAACTTTGAACTCCAGTGGTTCTGCACATGGCCCTAACCTGCACAACAAGGTTTTTATTCCAGTTCATTCCACCTAAAGGAAAAAACTGAGGGGGAAATGATAAATGAACAATAGCTCAGAGCAGTCTGAGTTATGTGAGGCATACAAAATGTATCAGGCCCAGGGGGATGTGAGTGTGAGGAGCACCTTCAGTCAAGGGCACCCCCTGCACCCATGCCCGGGGGGCAATTCTTTAAAGGCATTTTTGTTCCTGACTAGCTGCCTCACCCATTATCTTCATGTTCCTGGAATGTGTGATACAAAGAACAATGTATAACCAATCAATAGCTCATGTTACGGTAAACAGTTTATGAATCGTCTCTTTTTTTTCCTTTAAAAACCCACTTGTAACTGCTGCTAACCCAATCATACATTCAGGGGAACTTGAATCTATGCTCCCAAGTTGTAGTCTTCAAACTTGGCCCAAATAAACTTTCTACTTACATTAATGTTGCCTCAGTTTTTTCATTTAGGTTGACAGTCACTTTTAAAGAGTGCTTTTCGGCTGGGCGCGGTGACTCACGCCTGTAATCCCAGCACTTTGGGAGGCCACAGCAGGAGGATCACAAGGTCAGGAGTTCGAGACCAGCCTGGCCAATGTGGTGAAACCCCATCTCTACTAAAAATACAAAAATTAGCCAGGTGTGATGGCGCATGCCTGTGGTCCCAGCTGCTCAGGAGGTTGAGGCAGAGGAGTCGCTTCAACCCCGGAGGCAGAGGTTGCGGTGAGCTGAGATTGCGCCATTGCACCCTAGCCTGGGCAACAGTGAGAGTCTGTCTCAAAAAAAAAAAAAAAAGGAGTGCTTTTCTGAGAGCTGCTTCTCTTTATGCGGCTATACTCCCAGGTCTGGTATGGAAGGTGCACTAAGATGGAAGGGAAGGAAGAAGTAAAGAACTCCACAGCTGGCAAACTGCATAAGGGTTCTTTGCAAGCCAATATAATCCAAATTAAAGAGGGTTTCAGACACCAGGGCTAACTTTCCTACTCTGATGTCACTGACCGTGGGTTGCATTGCAGGTGCAGAGGATTCCCTCCGCCATCCTGGGACATGGACGAGGTAACACGCTGATGGGGACGTTCAACACTCCCTGCAGAATCCCAGCTATGTGACTTCACCTCTTCCTACAGCCTTCCAGCCCACAAATAAAGACTCTTCCCCACGGAGGCTACAGCCTGCGTGACACATTGCTATGGGGACCACTCCAAAATTAGCAAACACTAAGAACAGGAGAACTCCAAAACACCAGAGTGGCGAGCATAAAATTAGTAGGCAAGCCAAGAACACACTGTTGAGGCTTCAGTGCCTCACTGACATGAAAACCAGAGTCTAAGAAATTCATCGTTTGCATTCTTATCTCCTGCCTAAGATTTTTTTAAGCCCCTTAAGCCTAAGACCATTGGCTCTCTCTCTGGAAATTCTGGAAAGGGCATACATTTGTCCTTAATAGAATAAACAGTGTATTGGGTTTTGATTTGGAAGAGACCTTAAGCAGTCCTGACAGGCAAAGACTCTGAGTGTGGAGGGAATTGGCTCCAAGTACAGCCCCAGGCATCTCCCGCCTCGTGTACGCCAAACTCACAGTGAGAACAGGTCACATGCTGGCTTTCAGAGAGAGCCTCCGGAACGTCTCTTAGGTGATTTCTGAAAGACGAAAGAAAATGCACCACAGTTGTCCAACTTTTTATGTATGTCCACCATAAAGCATACCCAAAATTCTCCTTGAAGAGCAATCAATTTCTTAGAATAAGAAAACCAAACATTTTTCCCTACGCTCCTGTCCTTCCCCATTCTCCTTCCTTCAAGGTGCTGTCTCTACTTGTGCAATTGCTCTTAGAGTTCCAGTTTTACTGTTTACCTCTCTTTACCATATTAACAGCTATCCCTGTTTTTTGTTTTTTGGTTTTTGTTTTTATCTGAATAATTTGGGGATATTGTTCCTGACTGACAAGATTCAAGCAATAATAACAGCACAATTCTAGGGCACAATTACATATGTGATATGCTAGATCCACCAATGACTCTGTGAGGGAAATATTAACATATTTTTCTAATTTTGTAGATTAGAAAAGTGGATCTCGAGGAGGTAAACTGACTTATGCAAGAAGAAACAGCCAGTAAATTACAGAGCAAGGATTCAGTCAGGACCTCTTACTCAAAGTCCTAAATTCTTTGTATTATACCATGCTACTGTCACTTTGAATCTAGATTCTGTCATGTCACACGTCAGTTTATCCTTTAGGCCTTTTGTTAACTGAAAATGTTATAAGCGTGTCTTGCATATCATCATAATTTATTCCAATATTGGAGCTAGGCACAGTAACTCACTCCTGTAATCTCAGCAACTAAAGAGGCTGAGGCAGGAGGATCACTTGAGGCCAGGAGTTTGAGACTGTCTGGTCAACATACTGAGACCCCCATCTCTTAAAAACAAACAAACAAACAAAAAACAAAACCACATAGCCAGGCATGGTGGCACATGCCTGTAGTCCCCACTACTTGGGAGGCTGAGGCAGGAGGATAGCTTGAGCCCAGGAATTTAAGGCTGCAGTGAGCTATATCACACCACTGTACTCCAGCCCGCATGACAGAGCAAGACCCCGTCTCTAAAATAATAATAATAATGTATTCAAATATTGGACAGGACAGGGTCCTGTGATGTATCATTATGAACATCCGTCCATTCATGTAGAGTCTTATCAGAGCTTTTAAGGTGAACAAGAAAGATTAGACAGTTAAAAAAACTACTTAAAAGATTTGAAACTCAAGCAATAAAATCTGAACATTAAAAAGATAATCATATTTATAGTGTAGGCTTTGTCAATTAAAAAGTCAGTGATGAGCACCATAATCTTTTTCCTGGGATGGAAAACACACAGAGGCTGAGCATGGTGGCTCAAGCCTACAATCTCAGCAATTTGGGAGGCCGAGGCGGGTGGATCTCCTGAGGTCAGGAATTCAAGACAAGCCTGGCCAACATTGTGAAACCTTGTCTCCACTAAAAACAAAAACTAAAAAATTAGCTGGGCGTGGTGGCGGGCACCTGTAATCCCAGCTACTAGGGAGGCTGAGACACGAGAATCGCTTGAACCCAGGAAGCAGAAGTTGCAGTGAGCAGAGATAGTGCCACTGCACTCCAGCCTGACTCTGTCTCCAAAAAAAAGAAGGAAGGAAGGAAGGAAGGGAGGAAGGGAGGAAGGGAGGAAGGGAGGGAAGGAAAAGAAGGAAAGGAAGGAAAAGAAGGAAAGGAAGGAAAAGAAGGAAAGGAAGGAAGGAAAGAAAGAAAAGATATAGAGATGGCAGGTCGCTGACCCAAAGTAGCAGAATCATCACTCATACCCCTAGAAGTCTCTGACTCCTTTTCTCGGCACAGGAAATGTGAACCTCTCCCCATTTTTCACTTTTCCTAGGCTAAGTGTAGTTTTTAAAAAGCAATGTATTAAAGCCATGCTACTCAGAAGTAATTAGGAAAAAGGCAGAGTGAATTATTATAAATATAAATCATTTAATTTTTTTAATGTGATTTGCTACTTTTAAGAATCTGTAGTAAAACAGGTCTTTAAAAAAACAACAACAACAACATTGTTAGTTAACAGTGCTCCTGGACCCCTATTATAAGGAATAGCTAATTATGATTTGAATTTTCTAGATCTTGTTGAATATTGAATTGAATATTGGAAGCATATTTCTACTTTTTTTTTTTTTTTTTTTTTTTTTTGAGATGGAGTCTGGCTCTGTCGCCCAGGCTAGAGTGCAGGGCCACGATCTTGGCTCACTGCAAGCTCCGCCTCCCGGGTTCATGCCATTCTCCTACCTCGGCCTCCCGAGTAGCTGGGACTACAGGCTCCCGCCACCACACCCGGCTAATTTTTTGTATTTTGAGTAGAGACGGGGTTTCACCGTGTTAGCCAGGATGGTCTCGATCTCCTGACCTCCTGATCCACCCACCTCGGCCTCCCAAAGTGCTGGGATTACAGGCGTGAGCCACCGCGCCCGGCCAAGGAAGCATATTTCTATCAAAGGTAATGCAAGTGCTACTGGTCTAGTTCCTTTCAAGATAATCATAAATTCCACATTTGTATTTGCATAAACCATTCATTAGAAGATTTCACTAAAATTTCTCTACTTACCTTTCCTTGGCATCCAAGAAGGCTTTGGCAAAAGGATTGTACTTGATTTTGAGAGCTGTTATCTTGCATTTACAAAGACAAGAAGTGTTAGTAAGAGTAGGATACACACAGGCAGACAGAACCCTTTGTCTTCTCTAAAACCAGGTTAATTCCCTCTCTTTTCGTTCCCTTTCCTGCCAGGCATGGCTTATGCCTGTAATCCCAACACTCTGAGAGGCAGAGGCCCTTTGCATCTTTGCTTACTCCAGCACTTAATCACCATTACGCTGTCTCTGGCAGAGGGCATTTTATCATTGCATGTGAGGAAAATGCTAATGCCATGTAAAGTGAGAAAAGAAAGGGCAAAGCACTGGAAATAAGCAAAGCCCTGATGTGCGAAGCCTAGCATTCATTCTTTACTCATTTATTTATTTTTTTCAACAATCCTTGATCCCCTACTGCACGTGATTTACTCATCTAGTCACTTGGAACACAGTGGAGAGTAGCACAGGTCTGATCCTGCCCCTCTGGGAGACTGCCATCTAGCATCGAGTCCCTTATTCATAAAAAACAGCTTACACATGGGGCCGTGTCAATGCAAAAAGCAAACTATCACTCCCATTCACTGTCACTCTCTTTATCTGCCTTAGCCTGAGCCTGCTTCACTTCTCATTAGAGACATATAGATAGATAGTCAGTGTGATAGAGATAAAAGAGATAGAAACAGAGAAATATTTATTTTTCATCTCTCCCCACTGGGATGTAAGTGCCTTGAAGACAGGGTATTCATCTGTTTTATTCATTGCAGTATTTCCAGCATTTAGAACAATATCCAGCATGTATTAATGCTCAGCAAATATTTGTTGAGTAAATAAATATTTAGAGAATATATATATATTATATGTATATTTAGAGATATATATATAGCTCTCTTTTTTTTTTTTTGAGACAGGAGTCTTGCTCTCAGGCTGCAGTGCAGTAGCTCCATCTTGGCTTGGCTCACTTCAACCTCCGCCACCTGGGTTCAAGTGATTCTCCTGCCTCAGCCTCCTGAGTAGCTGGGATTAGAGGTGCCTGCCACCACACCCAGCTGATTTTTATATTTTTAGTAGAGACAGGGTTTTGCCATGTTGGCCAGGTTGGTCTTGAACTCCTGACCTCAGGTGATCCGCCTGCCTCAGCCTCCCAAAGTGCTGGGATTACAGATATGAGCCACCACACCCAGTATACAGAATATTTATATCAGCAAGGATCTGAGACTTGATGGAAGAAGGAAAGTAAGACCCAGATATGGTTTGGCTGTGTCCCCACTCAAATTTCATCTTGAATTGTAGCTCCCATAATTCTCACATGTTGTGGGATGGACCCGGTGGGAGAAAATTGAATCATGAGGGCAGTTTCCCCCATATTGTTCTCATGGTAGTGAATAAGTCTCACAAGATCTGATAGTTTTATAAGGGGTTTCCCCTTTCTCTTGGCTCTCATTCTTTTTGCCTGCCGCCATGTAAGATGTGTCTTTTGCCTTCTACCATGACTGTGAGGCCTCCCCAGCCATGTGGAACTGTGAGTCCATTAAACCTCTTTTTCTTTATAAATTACCCAGTCTCAGGTATGTCTTTATTAGCAGCAGGAAAATGAACTAATACAGCGCCCAACTCCTTTTGGCCCAGAACTTGTGAGAAGAAATCAGGAGAAAGAAGCAAAAGAGGTATGGGGTCAGATAGGTACAACCTAGTCTTTCTCTTGGCTTAAACCTGGAGAGGTAGAAAAGTGTGCATGAAGCTAGCAGGGGGTGCAGAGGAGACATTGGCCTCCTTCACATAGTGAAACCCCATGCCCACTCGCCACCCAGGATGCGTCTGCATGGACTTGGCAGGGAAGCTTTGTTGACAGACGGAGGTGCTGGGGCTAGGCTTTCCAGAGCTTGATTGCCATGGGGCATGTTCAAGACCCAGAAGTAGCAAGTCAGGCTGGGAGATTGCTGGATGGGTCACAGACGACCAGTCAGGTGGTTCAGAGAGAACTGTCCCGCACCTGCAGCCAGGGAAAGCTTCTGAGGGTTTACCAAGTCAGCAGCCAAATGACAAGTTCCGCACACCACCAACTAAGCCAACAGCACACAAGTGGGCAGGGGCCTTGCCTGGAGACCAGAGGAGGTTAGGACACAGTCTCCAATTCCACATGCACCCCCGACCACCTACTTCCCAGAGTTACAAAGGCCATACCTCCCCTCGTAGACCCAGACTCCAGCCCAGGGAGAAAAGCTGGGAGACAGAGGGCTATCTGCAAAACGGATTTACTTTATCATCAAAAGACTGGTCACCAGTTGAGGGACTGTTTACGTTATTAGCTAGTTCATTTCTGTTCCCATTGGCCGGCTGCAGGGGCTCTGCCAAGAGGCCAGTTTACTTACAGAAATGACATTTTCTCTGCACATCTGTGATGTGAGTTAAATCTGCAACTTCATTTCACCTGTAGGCACTAAGACAGTAGTTTCCAAACCTGGATGATCAATAGAATCTTCTGGGGAGACTTTAAAATCTACAGATTCTGAGCATCATCCTTGGAGATTCTGACTCAGTTGGCTGGGTGGGTGTCAGCCCAAAATCTGTCTTTAAAGCTTCCAAATAAATACAGATGGAAGCAACAACAAGATCTTCTTTTTTTTTTTTTTTTTTTCCCTGAGACCAAGTCTTGCTCTGTCACCCAGGATGGAATGCAGTGGCACAATCTCAGCTCACTGCAACCTCCACCTCCCAGGTTCAAGCAATTCTCCTGCCTCAGCCTCCCAAGTAGCTGGGATTACAGGTGCCCGCCACTGTACCCAGCTAATTTTTGTATTTTTAGTGGAGACGGGGTTTCACCAGGTTGGCCGGGCTGGTCTGGAACTCCTGATCTCATGATCTGCCTGCCTTGGACTCCCAAAGTGCTGGGATTACAGAAATGAGCCACCACGCTCGGCCAAGATCTTATTTTTTTTTAACCTATCAGAGTGTCAAAGATGACAAAGATTGATAATAGTGTTGATCATGGTGTGGGGGCTATAAATAGAGATGCCGTTTTGAGGGAAGCAATTTGGCCATATCTATCCATTTCCAGGTATTCACCCATGCAAGCAAATGACAGATGCGCCAGGATATTCATTGCAACATTATTTACAATAGAAAATACAGGGCCGGGTGCGGTGGTTCACACCTGTAATCCCAACACTTTGAGAAGCCGAGGCGGACGGATCACCTGAGGTCAGGAGTTCGAGACCTGCCTGGCCAATATAGTGAAACCCCATCTCTACTAAAAATACAAAAATTAACCAGGCGTGGTGGTGCATGCCTGTAGTCCCAGCTACTTGGGAGGCTAAGGCAGGAGAATCGCTTGAACCTGGGAAGCGGAGGTTGCAGTGAGCCAAGATCACACCACTGCACTCCAGCCTGGGTGACAGAGCAAGACTCTGACTCAAAAAAAAAAAAAAAATTAGCCAGGCATGGTGACAGGTGCCTGTAATCCTAGCTACTCAGGAGGCTGAGGCAGGAGAATCGCTTGAACCCAGAAGGCAGAGGTTGCAGTGAGCCGAGATCACACCGCACAGCAAGAGTGAAACTCTGTCTCAAAAAAAAAAAAAAGAAAAAGAAAAAAAGAAAAGAAAACAGTTGGAAAGAACTTAAATGTCCATTGGTGGGGGGCTGATTACGTGAAATAGTGTATTCATACAACAATATATTCTGCAGGCATTACAGAAAAGGAGATATATGTAGGTGTAATTACATAGAAAGGTAATCATAACGCACTGTTAAATTGGAGAAAAAGAAATTTGCAGATTAATAATATATACAACATGAGCCAATTTATGTGAGGAAATCCACATTCACATATATATTTACAAATACATAGAAAAGTTGTCAAAAAAAACACACTCTAAGTAATTCTTCGTCATGTCCATGGGGAGTGAGGTTCCAAAACCAGAAGAAAACAGTACAGCTTTACCTTATGGTCTTCATGTTTACTTTATATACTTCTGTACTGTCAGTTTATTATGTGTTTTTAAATAAATAAATATTATCTTTAAAGAACATTTTTAAAGTTTAATCAAAAAGAATTCAACCCTCTCTGGGTTCTTCTGATAATCATCAAAGCATGTGAACGGACCCAAAGCAGCTCACAGACAGGCCAGGCGCTAACCACTGAGCCCTCACAGCCAGGCGGCTCAAGTCACTGGGCAGCAGCAGACTTAGCTGTGCTCAGATATTGAACATTAACAAGCAGGATTGATAGCATAACAAAACCCAAGGGAGGGTACACGTTTGGATCACTTGCTACAGACTTGCTTCTAGAGCAGGAGATCCGACAGTCCCTGCCCAATTGTACCCATTCAAGACACACTCAACTCTGCACAGGCCAAGGGCACACAGGGGCCTGACAACAAAGACTCCAGAGTTTCAACAGAACTCAGGCGTTTCATGACAATGCACAGCTGTGCCTTGTTGGCATCAGGAGAGCACATGCTGGTGAGCCTTTAGCAAACAGGCAAGAGGGAGGGAGAGCAGCTACTCCGTTGTTCAACTTCATGTCTACTGAGTGTATCCAAATCCTGGAAAACCTACCTTTTATCTATAAGGACTCCCCTACCTCCCATCCTGCCATGATCTCCCAGGTGACAGTTACACACACACGCACGCACACACACACACACAGTCTTACCTCCTCATTCTGATACGCAGTCACGGCTATGAACTGGGTTTCAGGGAAGGAGCAGTTCGTTACCATTCGATGAGCACTTCCAACACGCACTATGTGAACCTGGGGTTCATACTTATGCAGAGAATTCAACATTATCTGTTGAGGCAGGAGAAGAGAAAGAGGAGAAAAGCAAAGCCCCGCGTATCACAGGTGATAAACGAGCCAGCATCTCCAGTTGGTCCCAAGCTCAGCACCACCCCAGTTAGGGACACACATTTCAAATCCTAGGCCACCTGAGCTGCCACCACACCTCTAAGAAACAAATGAAGGGAATTTTCCAGAAGCTCCAGGAAGCATAACATTGAAGCCTTTACAAGGGTGAGGGGTAGGTTGTCAGAGAGGAGTTATTCTTAAGAGTTTTCCGTTTTCTGCCAAAATCTTGGCTTCCTTTTTTCCTTCCCCTATTTTCAGCACAACAATGTGGATTTCAATCTATCAAAACATATTGTTTGCCTTTTTTTTTTTTCATTTGAGGAATCCTAATAACTCAAAATGCTGACAATGGGTGCATTTTCCAAGTGACTAAAGAATAGTGAAATCTGACATCTGACAGTTACACTTTCTATGAGTCAAATGAAAGGTGTAATGACAGTCTCCTGCTGTGAAATCTGGTAGGCAGTAACAATTCACTGTTCAATTGCCCATTTTAATAAGGAACTAGAAGCTTCTGAGTACCACACAGACTCAGGTAGTGTTACCTCTGGCCACATGAACTCCTATGGTCCCTGCCGTCTAAGCACAGAGATCAGAGAAGGCGCACATGGGCACAGGGTGGGAGGCTAAGGGAAAATCAAACACGCAGGTGGGGAAGAGAAGAATCCAGACCCTTTCATCCCATCCCTCTCCAATCCCCAGAAACCGCCTACATTATAGAAAGTAACTAACAACCTTCCATAGCAGACTAGTATTCACAATCCTAACACAGAAAACAAGAAGAAAAAGCCCCAGATGCCTGTTTACTCTAATTGGAGACCTGAAATAAAACCTTCCTTGTTTAAGGAAGGTTTGTTTTGATTTTTTTTTTCTGAAAAACCAAAGCTGATTCAATATTCTATTGATAATTATCGTAATGCCCAAGTGGAGGTAGTAATTATTTCATTTAGAAGCAGCTTTTTCTGAAGGTATTTGTCTATTGCCAGCATGCCACTTATACTAAAACAGGGGAGAGGGACTAACAAAACCCTAGTACCCACAAACATCTCCCTCTCAGAGCTGGGTAAAAAGCACAGCACACAAGACAAAACTCTGAAAAGGGCCCCAGTGATTAAGTAAACCACTGCTCTCTCACTCTCCTAACATCAGGAAGTCCATTAAAAACTGAAAGCACCAATTAAGAGCTGTTTATTCTTGTTTACATTTGGACTCCAGGGAATAATTGGCTTCTGTGGGAGAAGAGGCTGGTGAGGACACCTCTAATTGCCTAAATGCACCCTTGATATTTCTTGATTGGTGTTGCGGGGAGGCTGGAGCGGGTGGCCAGGCCTGCCCGCCTCATTCATACCTGCCCGCCTCCATTGAGCTTGTTGGTCAGCTTCACTTTGCTGAAGGAGATGGGAGCTTTCATCCAGTGGGCCCCAAAGTTGGGGGAGTCCGGGTGAATGTAGACGCAGCTGTGGCTGGAGACCTCTGGCTTGCCAGCGGGCACCCATTCCCCATTGACATACTTCCAGCGGTGACTGTCCGTAGGGACAAAGTCCAGCAGGAGGGAGTACATGGCATTGGGGTCCAACCCTGTGACACTAATCTTTAGGACTGGAAACATCCGTCTAAAAGGAAAGGGAGAAACTTAGCCACAGGAGGCACGTTAGAGGAACTCTCACCTTGTCCAGGGGCCTCTCAATACTGAGGCCTTCCGTGGAACACCCTGTGAGGAGGCCAAAAGAACAGGGCCCAAGTCCACAATCCCAATGCTACTGGAGCTTCTTTTTATAAATGAATTTAATACTAAGATTTCACTTTAAAACATGCTCCATTTTAAAGTCTGAAAACCACTGATGGAGTCATTTGACACAACAGGAACCTGAAGCCCAAGATGTATCAAAGGCCACATCCCCAGATAAAGCTTTCTTCAAAGATTTCCCACTGGCACACTGATGCCACGGACTAGCCCTTCCCCACCTCATAAAGAACACTATTCCTAAATAATAGTAATCACATTTATAGCAAAACATGCCAGACTGGGCAACATAGTGAGACACCCCCATCTCAAAAAAAAAGAAAAAAAAAATTAGCTGGGCATGGTAGTCCCAGTTATTCGGGAGGCTGAGGTGGGAGGATTGCTTGAGCACAGGAGTTGGAGGCTGCAGTGAGCTGTGATGGTGCCACTGCACTCCAGCCTGGGTGACAGAGTGAGATCCTGTCTCAAAAAAACAAAAACAGGGTTACATGGTCAAGTAACTGAGAGGAACTCTTAACTGTACGAAGTGAGACCAGTTCTTTCCTCCAGGGTGCCTCAGGGCCTTTAACATACCCTTGTACACCATGGGACTTTTTGAAGAAAGCGTGGGAATGTGCACACCCTAAACGTATGTGACAGTGGGATTATCATTTAGCTAAGCATTTTATGAGAAATTTGTGTCCAAAGAACACACTTTGAGACATGCGGATCTAGATTCATCAATCCTTCTTCTACATGCTAGAATAATACAAGTTTAATAGTTTAATACAAGAACAATACAACAAGTTTACTCTCACAAATATTTGGAGAAACTATCCAAGTAGCTGGCTTATAAGTCTAGAACATTTTCATCATCCCAAAAAGAAACCCCATGGCCATTAGCAGTTATTCCCTATTCTATTTAGACTTCTTTTTTTTTTTTTTTTTTCCAGACAGAGTCTCTGCTTCCCGGGTTCAAGTGATTCTTCTGCCTCAGCCTCCAGGAGAGTAGCTGGGATTACAGACATGTGCCACCGTGCCTGGCTAATTTCGTGTTTTTAGTAGAGACAGGGTTTCACCATGTTGGCCAGGCTGGTCTCAAACTCTCAACCTCAGGCAATCCACCCGCCTCAGACTCCCAAAGTGCTGGGATTACAGGTGTGAGCCACCACACCCGGCCTCTATTTAGACTTCATATCACCAGAAAAAAAAGCAGAGAGAAGTAGTTTCTGCCCGCTAGGCAAAAGAGAGGCAGAGTTGACGTCCTTTGTGCTTCCAACTCTAAAGTCACTGCCTAAGGTAAGATTCTGGAGCCAAAGCAAAGCCAGGCCAGCCAAAGGGCTTGGGTGTAATGGTAATACAGCCAACACTTACAGAGCACTCACTAGGTGCCAGGCATGGGAATAAGCACTTTACATGAACTAACTCAGTGAGTTCTTCACAACAGCTTTATGAGGCTGTGTTGGTGTGTTCAAGGAGAGAAAATTAATTTAAATGGGAGGCTAGGACAAGTATATAAATTAAGTTACATTTCTAGGGAGAAAAATGCATCAGATGATGCATTCCAAATCCAGGTCTTTGCTGAGAACTTCATTATCCACCTCAACACTCCTCGTCCCTTAGTGAGATGATTGCACTTTTACGTTAACTAACACGATACACCTCCAGGGAGGCTGCCTGTGTGATGTAAAATCTTTATGTTGCATTTTCTTTTGTTCTTTCTTCAATAGGATTATTGTCTTATTTTCTACTACTATCAGATTAATTCCCTTTTATGATATATTTTAATTTTTTCAGTTATCTTAATAATATTGGCCAAGTGTAGAAAACAGAAGGATCCTGAGAACACAAATGCCATTTGCAAAGAATCATAAAAGTGGGCATCAGAAATGATGCTAGAGATTATATAGGGTTATTCTGACAGCCAGCAGTCAGACCTGTTTATATGAGGTATACAGAGACACAGTCTCTGTGTTCTGGTCCAGTGCGTCTTCTGAAGTACTAAAGTTTACTTTTTATTTTATTTTAAAGAAAACACAACAGTGGCAAGTGTATAACTGTCATTTTGCATACTAAAGTTAAAAAGTACGAAAGGAGTTTAAGACCAGCCTGGGCAACATGGCAAAACCCCATCTCTATACAAAATACAAAATTTAGCCAGGCATGGTGGTGCACACCTGTAGTTCCAGCTATTGGGGAGGCTGAAGCAGGAGGATCACTTGAGCATGGGAGGTCGAGGCTGCAGTGAGCTATTATCACACCACTGTACTCCAGCCTGGGTGACAGAGTGAGACTATGTCAAAAAAAAAAAAAAAAAAAAAAAAAAAGTACCAAAACCTTTCTCAATAAGACTATATGGCACACGTAAAAGTAAGAGAAAAAACATATAATGTATTACTCATGCACTAAACTGCCAGAATAACAATGCAATTGTTCAAGCATGAGAGCATGGCTGGTGTCTTCATGATAAGAAATGTCAGGACGTTTCATAAAGTTCTGAATTATGATTTAAGAAATTACTTAATGCACTGGGTGCGGTGGCTCAAGCCTGTAATCCCAGCACTTTGGGAGGCCGAGACGGGCAGATCACGAGGTCAGGAGATTGAGACCATCCTGGCTAACACGGTGAAACCCCGTCTCTACTAAAAAATACAAAAAAAACTAGCCGGGCGAGGTGGCAGGCGCCAGCTACTCAGGAGGCTGAGGCAGGAGAATGGCGTAAACCCGTGAGGCGGAGCTTGCAGTGAGCTGAGATCCGGCCACTGCACTCCAGCCTGGGCAACAGAGCGAGACTCTGTCCCAAAAAAAAAAAAGAAATCACTTAACGCAAGACACTTTCATTTGTTTTATTTTTATTTAAAAAGTGTCTGACTGTGTTGCCCAGGCTGCTTTCAAATTCCTGGGCTCAACTCCTACCTCAGCCTCCCAAAGTGCTGGGACTACAGGTCTAAGCCACAGTGCCTAACTGCAAGATTGTTTTTCTAGTGATAATAGTTATCATGTACAGTCAGGCCTCCACATTCCCACAGTCTGCATCTGTAGATTCAACCAAATGCAAATGGAAAAATTTGAAAAGAAATAATACAACAATAAAACATAATACAAATAAAAACAATACAGCATAACTATTTACATAGCATTAACATTGTATTAGGTATTATAAATAATCCAGAAATAACTTAAGCATACGGGAGGATGTGCATAGGTTATATGCAAAATATTCTAGTT
This sequence comes from Piliocolobus tephrosceles, assembly GCF_002776525.5. NCBI lineage: Eukaryota > Metazoa > Chordata > Mammalia > Primates > Cercopithecidae > Piliocolobus > Piliocolobus tephrosceles. Next base: position 24,999,637 of record NC_045434.1, on the reverse strand, counting down.
CATTTTATGTAAGGAACTTCAGCATCCTCAGATTTTGATATTTGCAGGGGCCTGGAACCAATCCTCTGTGGATGCCAAGGGATGGCTGTACTGAGTTTTACTCTGCACCTAGGACTTTGCGTAGGTGAATATTTCACTTAAGTGAAATATAACTTAAGTCTTACTTCACCCACAAGGAGGTTATTATGCCAATTTTATAGATGAGGAAACTGGGACTTAGAAAGCACACATTACGTTACATTCACCACTCCTTTTTTTTTTTTTTTTTTAACTCTGTTTTCCTTTCTTATTAGCTTCTCAAAGGCTAACATGGTTGAGCCACAGTAAAAGGAAAAGTCCCCCTCAATGTTTTCCCAAATCTTAATACCTACTTAGAGATTTATCTGCCCATTTGACAAATGGTTTTTTAGTACCTGCTCTATGCCAGGAACTGTTCTAGGTGGGGATTCAATGACAAAAATTGCAGACCCAGTATCCTCTTGCTCATGAAGTTTGCATTCTAACAAAGAAGTCAGGCAACAAAAATGTCAATACATTTTTGTTGTTTCTTTAATGTATAAGATCATTTGGGGCTGGGTGTGGTGGCTCATGCCAATAATCCCAGCAATTTGAGAGGCCAAGATGGGAGGATCACTTGAGGTCCAGAGTTCGAGACTAGTCTGGTCAATTTAGCAAGATCCCTATCTCTATTTAAAAAAAAAAAAAAAAAAAAAAGATCATTTTAAATTGCAAGAGTGCCATGAAGGAACTAAAATGCACTATGTCACAGAAGGAGACTAAAGGATGAGAAGCTACTTTAGCCAGATCTGAACAGGAAGTGACATCTGAGCTAAGACCTAAATAATGAGAAGGAATGACTCATGCAAAATGTTAGAGGAGGTGCACTTAGAGGCAAAAGAAATAGCAAGTACAGTGGCCCTTAGATTTAAATAGCCCCACTCTATTCAGAAACTAAAAGAGAAGACCAAAGTGGCTGAGGCAAAGTGAAGGGAAAATTCCAATTACTATCCTCACTGCTAATAGGTTAGAGTGCCCTCTTCTTAACTCTCTCAACTATATTATGTGAGGTCTCATAAAGAGTGTAGCATGACTTTTCATTCCAGAATAAGAAAATGTGTAATGGCTTTCCATCTTTCATGCTATGGTCGGAGCTGTACCTGGTATTTCAAAGAAGCCATGATCAATGAAAAGATGCTTAACATCATTAGCCATCAGAGAAATGCAAAACCCAAACTACAGCGAGATGCCACTTCATGGCCACTAGGATGACTGCAATATGAAAGGCAGACAATAAAAAGCATTGGTGAAGATGTAGAGAAATTGGAATCCTTATACATTGCTGACAGGAATATAAAACGATGCCGCCACTTTGGAAAATAGTCTGGCAGTTCCTCACCTGGTTAAATATACAGTTTCTCAATAATCCAGCAATTCCACTCGTAGGTATATACACAAGAAAAAATATAAACATAGTTCCACGCAAACATTTGTACACAGAGGTACATAGCAGCATTATGCATAATAGCCAAAATGTAGAAAAACCCAAATGTCCATGAAGTGATGAAAGATAAATAAAATGTGTTATATCCATATAATGGAGTATTTGTCAATAAAAAAGATGAAGTGCTGATACATGCTACAACATTGATGAACATTGACAACATTACACTAAGTAAAAGAAGTTGTTCACAAAGGACCACGTATTGTATGATTCCCAGGATATCAAATGTCCATGATATGAAATAGGTAACTCTATAGAAACAGAAAGTAGATTAGTGGTTGCCAGGGGCTGAGGAGGTGACAGCTAAGGGCGCAGGGCTTCCTTTTGAAGCAATAAAAATGTTCTAAAATTAATTGTGGAGACAGATGCACAACTGTGAATTACTGAGAACCACTAAACTATACACTTCAAATGGATGAGCTGTATGGCATGTGAATTACATCATCATAAAGCTGTTAATAAAAACAAAGAAGTCACAGTGTCTTGTCTCTTAGAAGGAGGATATATCTGGGAAATGGTAGAATGATAAATTGCTCTATTTTCTTTAGTATTCCATTTGCCAAGAACTTTATAATTTTTTTGTTTTTATCACTACATAAATAAACTGAGAAAAGATATATTTTTAATCCATTCCCTATTTTAATACATTTTTTAATACATTCCCTATTATGGCAATGAGGAATAAATAAAAGTCAGTCAATTTGCCTAAGGTCTTGTAACTGGGACCGGAACTAACCCTGCCTCCAAGCCAAGTTCCCCTCCTCCCACTCCACTTTCCCCTCTTTTGTGTCACAACGACAGGGATGCATTATCTAGGGATCCAGTAACTAACTGATCTGTGATTACCACTCATGATCAGGCTTTATTTTCAGGAATGAACTGCACTTCCAATCAAGGTGATTTTTTCCCCATTTTTTCCCTAGATCTAGCTAACATAGAGAAACCCAGAGTCTGAGGGATAAGAAATATGTAAATCAGTCCCTAAGTAACAGCATAACTTCACTTAAACCACCCTGGAAAGAAAGCCTCCTTGGAGATAAAGAGAGGAAAATGTGGCAGGGTAAATAAGCACTCCTCAAGAAAACTATACCTGAAGAACCACAGGTGGTTGGGCTTTGCCCGTAAACTGTTCGGCTTTTATTATGAGACCAGTTTTCCAGTTTTATTTCACTGACAGGGTATCTCCACAAGCCAGTGCTGCTGGAGCAGGCTATGAGAAGTGAGGTTTGCAGGAAGAAAGGGGGGCAGAGATGAGGCAGATTTTACAGGTGGGGGAACAGCAGAGATGGTTAAAAGCAAATTCAAAAAGTTAAACTTGTAAACGCTTTTCTCCATCTCTCCACAAAACTCTACTATTTATCAAATACTCATCAGAACTTTCAGAGGGGTGTGTGTGTGTGTATGTGAGAGAGAGACACACATGGTGCATGGATGCTGACATTTATATGAAGGTGAGCGGGCATAAGAATAGCAACAGGTGTCAATTAAAAATAAATAAACAAAAGGAAAAAAAGAACAGCTTTAGGGAAGCGAGGTGGCCCGGTTAGCGGCAGATTACATAAATGCATATGATCTTCTTGAGGTGCAATTTTAAAGTTCAGAGAAAAATACTCATGGGCTATAGGGACATGGAAATGTATTGGCCTGATGTGCAACCTTACTTTTCTCCTCTCTTGTACTGCCCTTACTGGAGACTATGACCATCAACTCGGTGGCACTGCACCAATACCCCTTAATCACTGACAAATTTAAACTTAGTAATTCCCACTTCTTATTTTATGATAACAAGAAATATAGCATTTTCGCCTTACGTGAAAATGTTACAAAGAAAACAAAAGCAAGAGATTTGATTTTTTTTTTTTTTTTTTTTTTTTTTTTTGAGACACAGCCTCACTCTGTTGCCCAGGCTTGAGTGCAATGGTGTGATCACTGCAACCTTGACTTCCCCAGGGTCAGGTGATCTCCCACCTCAGCCTCCCAAGTAGCTGGGACTACAGGTAGGTGTCACCATGCCCAGCTAATTTTTTGTATGTTTTGGAGAGACAGGGTTTCTTCATGTTACCCAGGCTGTTCTAAAACTTCTGAGCTCAAGTGATCCACCTACCTGGGCCTCCTGGCTAATTGTTTAAATTTTCTGTAGAGAAGAGGTCTCCCTACATTGCCCAGTCTGGTCTCAAACTCCTGGGCTCAAGCAATCCTCCCACTTCAGCCTCCCAAAGTGCTGGGATTACAGACATGAGCTGCCATGCTAGCAAGCAATTTAATTTATTTACCTCTGAAGTCTGAAATGAATTCTTTCTGTGAACTAAAGTATAAGTTTCCAGCTTAAAGGATGGACATGAAAGGAAATACTGGCTGGATATACTAGAGATGACTCAAATGAGCTCCAAGGAGGTCTTATACTTATTACTGTTATATCTAAAGGACTATTAACTACGAATAACTAAAAGTACTAAAAGTTTTCCATTTTAAAAAGAGAGGGAGGAAGAAAAGGAGAAAAGGGAAAAGAACTAGTAGAATGGGGGAGGGAAGAGAGAGAAAGAAAAGGAGGAAGGGAGAGAGAGAAAGGAAGGAAAGAAAGGAGGCCAACATCAGGATCCCAGTTTCTGGAGATAATTCCATGTTTTTCAGGGAAAAGCTTTTCTCTTTACAGCTTCTGATCAATGTCAGAGGCAAGCTTCCTATTTATATATATGAAAGTAGATCTCCACTTGACAATGAGTCTTTTCACTCTTTCATCAGCCCATCTTATGCTCTTGCAAGATTTGCTATTTTAATGCAGAACAATGATACCTCAAGTGTACAGGAGTTATCACCCCAAATGATGCTTTTTTAAAAAGTCAAGGTGACAATGTCAATGAAAAAGGGCCCAGGTCACAATGTGAATGAAAAAGGCTAGGACTGGGTAATCATACCAGGAACATTCTTCTCCACAGGGAAGGGCCACAAATCTACCTGCACCAGGCGTGGGAGTCGATGTGGAGGGCAAGGATCTGAAGGAGACACAGAGAGTCTATAGATACAGGAGAATGAGTAGAAAGGAGGCATTGAGGAATAAATGGTTAGGGAGAAAAGAAAGAAGGAAGAAGGTAGTAAAGAAGATGAAGCAAGAAAGATGTCTATATTCACAAAGGTTAAGTGTGACTAATGGTTTCATCTGAGAAACTAAGAAGTTGGGAGTAATTTCAGACCAAGTTCATTCATTATTAAGTACATCAATTTCTTATGGACTTGTCTTCCCTTCTTTAATCAAAGTATAAAGGGAACTTTCTATCTCCTGGCAAAATCTTGACCCTAAAGGGCTCAGAGAACTTAGGAGAATTTAAGAAAAAGATTTCATTTACAGGAAGAGGGGAAACACAGCAGGACATCCATAGATAAGAACAACCAAGTTCACCGCAATTAGACTTCTTCTACAAAGAATATTGTTCATGTAGTTAATATTAAATGACTTTAAAGATGAAGGATTTTGTTTTGCTTTTTAAAGACAGGGTCTCACCATGTTGCCCAGACTGCTCCTGGGCTCAAGGATCCCTCGCCTCAGCCTCCTGCGTAGCTGGGACAACAGGAGCAGACCACCACGCTGGGTTAATGTGAAGTATATTACATGTTAAATAGAGTGGAAAATTATATAGGCAATAAAAGGCAAGACAAAGTGTTTCTTAAATGGTAAAGGTACATTCCAAGGTAACATATTATTAAATTGGAATTTAATAATATGTTATTATGGTTTCAGAAACTTTTATTATTTATTCCTTATTGAAATAGATGAACCATATATTTACTTGGTGATTGTACTTATTTTTACCTTAATATATGGCCAATTTGACAGCCAAATCAATAGCATGAGGCTATTAGTGTAATTAGTATCCAATAATACAAAGAATAATAAGCAGAATGTTCTACCTATTGTCAGATAAAATAAACTTTGTACAGTTGCATCTTTGCCCATCTTTAAAGGGCAAAAGATTAAATCCAATTAAGAATTTGGGGTAATTCTGTGAAATTAAAGATATGTTTTATGTTTTCTTCTATGAAAGAAGCTAAAAATAATGTACAAATACAGGTCAAGAGAAAGAACAACTATAATTACAGTAACAAATATTAAAAGCAATAAATCTATATGAAATAAGTATGGAACCCATTTTGAGAAAGAAAATATAAAAATCAAGCAAGGTTGATATTCCTGCTACTGGTATAATTGCAATTTCTTGAAATGTCCTAATTCAGGTATGGCTTTCATTTTAGAACGCACTTTAATGCCATGTAACAGCTCCTGAGTTCACAACTCTCCAAGACTGACAAGAAATAGTTCATTTTCTATACTGTGCTTTATTAAAATATAGAAAACCAAGATATCAGGAAAGGAAGCATTTTGCACAAGGACAAAAGCCTGACAGAAAGAAGTTCAGATGGCCTCAGCTCTTCTCTATTATAAGAATTCTCTCGAGGGTGTCATAATTAGAGTTCAGCCAAAACTAAGCCTACTGAAAGTGCCTTTCAGCATTTTGTACTTTTGTGACCATGTGTATGAAAATATATGTGAACATCAGCTGAATGTTGGAGCTAGTTTGGCCAAGCTGCAAGCGGTGAGATTTTGTTTCAAAATATTTGCATCTCCTCTACAAAGTGAAATCTTCTAATATTACCTTGACAGCCCCTTAGCAGACTAGGTTTAACAGAATCTGAGAAATGCCAGCAGAGATCAGTTTCAGTTAATCCCTCAATTTGTTGCACTTAGAGGAAAGAAGGCATTTTCTCTTCTCTAAAACAGTATGATATGTTTTCATTCACTATTACTGCAACAGCTTTCACATCATCACAAACACACACAATCTCAAATGAACACTCACCACAAACACACACGGGGAAGCAGGTGAAGTGATAGGCAATGAGTTTACATTTGCCCGTTTGCTTCCACTCTTCAACTAGTCAAACATTTCTGGCAAGTTTGCAGTACTTAGGAGGAGATCATCCAGCTTCCAAATAAAGTTGTGTTTCACCTTATCTGGACGGAGTTAAGGCTTAGGTCTGTGATAGGGTTTGCAGCTAGTCACAAATTAATATTATTTTCTGACATTTGAGTCCATTTGCCCATCCCAATGGGGCATGCCCCCCACTTTATGGTAATTCCCCAGAATTTCTCCATTTAAAATGCACGTAAGACAGGTGGCTTCATCCTCTGATGATCTCAGAGAAATTAATTAAGTTGGCTGGAGGAAAGCCGCTGGAGACAGTCGTTCCTGTAAGCATGTTTAATCAGATCCCGCCGCCTCTGAGCGAAGAGCGGCAACCTCTTCAATATTCAAGGGGTCTCATCTCTCCTGCCAAGCCCTGCCAGCCCACGCAGGGCGGCAGATAAACTCACCTGCCATTCTTGGTCACAATCATCTCATTAGTGACTTCCTTGAATCTCTGCCAGAGAGGTGCATCCTCCAGGATGATCTGAAGTTGCTTCTCTGTAGGGTCGCCTTTTTCCCTCCCTGCCTGAAGCTCGCTCTCCACCACATTGAGCAGATGAGAAACAGTGCCATCGCTGGGCTTCCGAGTGCCCAGCTCACTCATGGCCACAGGCACTTCTCGAACTTTGCCGAGAGCCGTTACCTACCTTGCCTGCTTCTAGCTTCTTCCTTCCCTCACTTGCCTGCTTTTCAAACCCACTTGAACAGTGCTTGGGGAGTGGGGAGAAGACACCCTGGCTCTTGCCTAAGCTCCTAGGATGGCACCCTTTAAAAGTCTCCACATCATACCACCAACCTGTTAAGCTTTAGTTGGGGAGCGGGATGGAGGGAGGGGAGAGGTAGGGAAGAAAAAGCCCTCTCTTAATTACTCATTGGATCAGGTGGGAGAGAGCCTGGCTTTCCCATTGGCTGCCGTGCACAGAGTAGATATTTAAGAAGAGTACTCCATCCAAATTATCAGGCTTTTATCTTGTTGTACCTGAAGAGGTCTAATCGGTGTATTGAGGACCATTTTCCCATTAATTAAAATTATTCCAGGCCCAGACTGCACTGTCAGGCAAATCATGTTTGTGCATAAATCATGACATGTGGCACCTATAAAGAAAAGGGTCCTGGGGAGAATCGACAAACTTGATGCCAACCCAGGCTATAAGCTACTCTCCAGCATCTTAGACAAAGGCTCTGGAGAGAAGCATATACAGAAGGTCCAAGGCACTGTGCCAAGAAACATGACAACTGCACCGGAGAATAAAGGAAGACACTCTGTGTGCCACTGCTCAAGGGTCAGGGCTCGGGAGAAAAGAAAAGAGCTCAGGACCTCTTTCTCCCAGGGTGTCCCCTACTCATCATCTCTCTCCTGTATGTCCCAGACTTGCTCACACCCTCCTCATCTCAAGGGCCGTGCTCACCTCCTACAAATGGAGCTCTGAATGCTGTCCTTCCTCCCTAGAGTCTAGAACCCCAGTTTTTTGTTTATCTCTAGCCTTTGCCAGAGGGAAAGAAAAAAAGCAGCTAGTATCATATTAATCTCTCTAAGGAACACTCTGCCCCCAGTCGGTGAAAATAAGCTTTTTACATTATTATGCAGAGCAATTTCTATCTTTGGTCCAGAAAGGCATTATTGTTTTCTCTTTTGACAATTCATCCTTATTTTGGCATTCCAGGATGAATCCCACATTCCCTGGGAAGAAACAGTAGTAGAAAGCTTTTCTTTTGCCCTCAATACGCAGTACTAATGGCGAGTGAGTGGACAGTGGGTGGAAGGGACAAGAGCAGAGGAAGCTCTGCCTCCTCTAGCCCCCAGCCTTGAGTAGAGCCTGGGGGTAGTGAGTTTTTCTCATTTCAATACAAAGTAAGAAAACAAGAACAAAAGGAAAACGAACCCACAAAAGTAAGATAAAGTCAGGGTAAGGATGACAGAAAATGTATTCAGGGCTTCCTAGTGCTACATACCTGTGAAGCATCACATACAGCAAGGAACAAACAGAAACGGCCTGCGCCTTTACAGAATTAACCATCTGATGGAGAAAATAAATGATATAAAGTAAACAACAACTAAGTAATTATCAGTAGTGATAAGTCTATGAAGACTACATAAAAGGGTGAAGTGGTCGAGAAAAATGTGTGCCCAGCAGGGTAGGGAACTCCAGTTAGGTGGAGTCGTGTGGAACAGCTTCTCTGAGGAGGAGACATTTCACATGAGACCAAAAGCTCAGCAAGGATGTAGTTGGCAAAGAGTTGGCAGAGTGCCAAGCTGAAGAATTGCATGTGAGAAGCATGGCTTGAGCCAGGTCGAAATCTCCAGGGAGGCCAGTGTGACCAGAATGTGGTGGTAAAGAGAGTAGAATGAGATGTTCTTTGAGAGAGGGCCAGGTCAGATCACGGGGCCTTAGAAGTCATGATGAAGAATTTGGATTCTCTTCAACATGAGATAGGAAACAATTGGAGAGGATTAAGTAGGAAAACAGCATGATTTGCTTTGTGTTTGCAAAAAACCTGATTGATTTGTGGAGAATAGACTAGGAAAGGGCAAGAGCTGAAGTAAAGGACAAATTAGAGGCTATGATAGCAGTTCAGGCAAGAGCTGGTGATGGCTTAGCCTAGGGTAGTGGCAGTAGCCAAAAAATGAAGTGTATGGGTTCTAGATACACCTTAGAAGTCGATATGACAGAACAACATGAGGGACTGGATGTGGGGGTGAGGGAGAGCAGAGAACTGTGTGTCTGATGGGAACATTTATTACATGGCAGGGCCATTTACTGAGATACAGAAGGTGAGGGAGGTGGAAGGGTAGGCAGAGGTACAGTTTGGTTAGGAGACTCAAAAATTTCAATTTCATACAGTTAACATTGAAAATAATGTGGTAGGCTGAATGAGGACCCCCAGTAAATGAGGCCCATTTCCGAATCCCCAGAACCTGTGAGTGTACTACCTCACATGGGAAAAATAGACTTTTCAGATGTGATTGAGTTAAGGATCTTGAGATGGGGAGATTATCCTGAATTATCTGGTGAGCCCAGTGCAATCACAAAAATAAGAGGGAGGCAGGAGGATCAAAGTCAGAGCAAGAAGATGTAAGGACAGATGCAGAAGTCAGAGGGGAGAGAAGATGCTACACTCCTGGCTTTGAAGATGGAAGAAGGGGCCAGAAGACATGGAATGTAAGAAGTCTCTAGAAGCTGGAAAAGATAAGGAAATAGATTATCCTCTAGAGCCTCCAGAAGGAACATAGTCCTGCCAACACCTTGGTTTTAGCCCAGTGAAACTAATTTTGGGCTTCTGATTCCCCAAACTGTAAGATAATAGGTTTACATTGTTTTAAGTCACTAAGTTTGTGGTAATTTGGTACAGCAGCAATAGGAAACTAATGCAAAGACTATTAGGTATATAAGTGGAGATTTTGAGAAGGCACTGCTTAGAACTGTGATACAATTGTGGCTCTGAGCTTCCAAGCAGCCAATGCAAAGTGGGGGAATATAATCTGGCATACATTAAACCGTGTCCCTAAAATAAAAGCAAGCCTTGACCTGTGAGAAATTTCCCCCATAAGTCTTTATAAGGAAAACACTGTGAGATACAGTGAACAACGTCTCCCCAGTCTACCCGTAAGATAAAAATCCTTCCTTCAAATAGTTTTACAATCTAGAAAGGACAGAAAGACATGCTTGAGGAATTCCAGTACAGAAATGTGAAGTGTTCTGAAGCACTAGTAAGGGAGAAATGAAGAAAAAAAACAGAACTAAGACTGGAATATGACAAGGATGACCACTTACACTACTGTTATTCAATATAATACTAGAAGTTCTAGCTGCAGCAATCAGACAAGAGAAAGAAGTAAAAGACATCCAAGTTGGAAAGGAGGAGGTCAAATTGTCCTTGTTTGCAGATGATATGATCTTATATTTGGAAAAAACTAAAGACTCTACCAAAAAACTATTAGAATTTACAAACAAATTCAATAAAGTTGCAGGATACAAAATCAACATACAAAAATCAATACAGCACTTCTATAGGTCAACAGTGAACAATCTGAAAAAGATATCAAAAACGTAATCCCACTTACAATAGCTGCAAATAAAATAAAATATCTAGGAATAAACTTAACCAAAGAGGTGAAAGATCTCTACAATGAAAACTATAAAACATTGATGTAAGATATAGAAAAGTACATTAAAAAGTGGGAAGAGAGTCCATGTTCATGGATTGGAAGAATCAATATTGTTAAAATGTCCATACTGCCCAAAGCAATCTACAGATTCAATGCAAGCCCAATCAAAATATCAGTGACATTCTTCACAGAAATAGAAAAAAATCCTAAAAATTTATATGGAACCACGAAAGATGCAGAATAGCCAAAGCCATCCTGAGCAGAAAGAAAAAAACTGAAGGAATCATATTGCCTGACTTCAAATTATACTAAAGTGATATAGTAACCAAAACAGCATGGCACTGGCATAAAAACAGACACATAGACCAATGGAACAGAATAGAGAATCCAGAAATAAATCCTACAGTTAATTCATTTTCGACAGAGGTGCCAAGAACATACATTGGAGAAAGGACAGTCTCTTCAATAGATGGTGCTGACACAAACTGGAAAACCTAAAAGAAATGAATGAATTCCTGAAAACATACAACCTCCCAAGATTGAACCAGGAAGAAATTGAAAGCCTGAATAGATCAATAACAAGTTTCAAAGTTGAATTAATAAAAAAATTTACCAACCAGAAAAAGCCCTGGGCCACATGGATTTACAGCTGATTTCTACCAGACATATAAAGAGCTGGTACCAATCCTACTGAAACTATTTCAAAAAATAGAGGAGGAGGAACTCCTCCCTAACTCATTCTATGAGGCCAGCCTCATTCTGATACCAAAACTTGGCAGAAAAAAGAATCTTCAAGCCAATATCCCTGATGAACATACATGCAAAAATCCTTAACAAAATACTAGCAAACCAAATCCAATTCACCACAATCAAGAAAGCTTTATTCCTGGGATGCAAGGTTGGTTCAACATACATAAATCAGTAAATGTGATTCATCAAATAAACAGAACTAAAAACAAAAACTGCATGATCATCTCAATAGATGCAGAAAAGGCTCTTGATTAAATTCGACCTCCCTTCATGTTAAAAATCCTCAACAAACTAGGCATCAAAAAGGAACACATTTCAAAATAATAGCCATCTATGACAAACCCACAGCCAACATCGTACTGTTGGGCAAAAGCTGAAAGCATTTCCCTTGAGAACCAGAACAAGACAAGGATGCCCACTCTCACCACTCCTATTCAACACAGTACTGGAAGTTCTAGCTGGGGCAATCAGGCGAAAGAAAAATAAAAGGTATCCAAATAGGAAGAGAGGAAGTCAAATGATCCTTCTTTGCAGACGATATGATTCTATACCTACAAAACCCCACAGTCTCTGCCCAAAGGTTCCTAGATATGATAAACAAATTCAGCAAAGTTTCAGGACACAAAATCGATGTACAAAAGTCATGAGCATTTCAATACACCAACAACATCCAAGTTGACAGCCAAATTATGAATGCAATACCATTCACGATAGCCACAAATAAAAGACTAAAACACCTAGGAATATGGCTAACCAGGGATGTGAATGATCACAACAAGAATTATAAAACACTGCTAAAAAAAAAAAAAAAAAAAAATCAAAGATGATCCAAGCAAATGGAAAGTCTATGCTCACGAATAAGAAGAATCAATATTGTTAAAATAGCCATACTGCCCAAAGCAATTTACAGATTCAATGCTATTCCTATCAAACTACCCTCATTTTTCACAGATTTTGAAAATATCATTTTAAAATTCATCTGGGACCAAAAAGGAGCCCAAATAGCCAAAGCAATCCTAAGCAAAAAGAACTAAGCTTTAGGCATCACACCACTTAACTTCAAACTATACACAAGACTACAACAGTAACTACAACAGCATGGTATTGGTACAAAAGTCAACACAGAGATCACTGGTACAGGTTAGAGAAACCAAAAAAAGAAACCATATGCCTACAACTATCTGATCCTCAACACAGCTGACAATAGCAAGCAATGAAGAAAGGACTCCCTCTTCCATAAATGGTACTGAGATAACTGGCTAGTTATCTCAATCTTCTCAATATGCAGAAGATTGAAACTGGACCACTATATATCACCAAATATAAAATTCAACTCAAGTTGGATTAAAGACTTAGAAGTAAAACCTAAAACTATAAAAACCCTAGAAGAAAACCTAGGAAATATCATTCTGGACATTGGCCCTGTCAAAGACTTCATGATGAAGATTTCAAAAGCAACTGCAACAAAAACAAAACTTGGCCAGGTGCAGTGGCTCACACCTGTAATCCCATAACTTTAAGAGGCCAAGGCAGGTGGATCATTTGAGCCCAGGAATTCGAGACCAGCCTGGCCAACATGGTAAAACCCTATCTCTACAAAAAATACAAAAATCAGTTGGGCATGGTGGTACATGTCTGTAGTCCCAGCTGCTCAGGAGGCTCAGGTGAGAGGACTGCTTGAGCCTGGGAGGTGGAGGTTGTAGTGAGTCAAGGTCATGACACTGCACTCCAGCGTGGGTGACATAGCATGACCCTGTCTCAAAAAAAGAACAACAACAACAACAACAAAAAAGATTAAAAGTGGGACCTAATTAAACTTAAGAGCTTCTGCACAGCAAAGAAACTATCAATAGAGTAAACAGGCAACCTACAGAATGGGAGAAAATAATTTGCAAACTATGCTTCTGACAAAGGTCTAATATCCAGCATCTATAAAGAACTTAAATAAATCAACAAGCAAAAAAAAAAACTTTATTAAAAAATGAGCAAAGGACATGAACAGACACTTCTCAAAAGAAGACATACAAGCAGCCAACAAGCATATGAAAAAATGCTCAATATCACTAATCATTAGAGAAATGCAAATCAAAACCACAATTAGATACAATCTCACACCAGTCTGAATGGTTATTACTAAAAAGTCAAAAAGTAACAGATGCTAGAGAGTTTGTAGACCAAAGAGAATGCTTATACACTGCTGGTGGGAATTTTGTAAATTAGTGTAGCCACTGTGGAAAGCAGTCTAGAGATTTCTCAAAGAACTTAAAATAGAACTACCATTAGACCCAGCAATTTCATTACTGTGTATATACCAAAAGAAATATAAACCATTCTCCATAAAGACACATGCACACGAATATTCATCACAGCACTATTCACAATAGCAAAGACATGGAATCAACCTGGATTCCCACCAGTGGTGGACTGGATAAAGAAAACGTAGTACATATACACCTTGGAATACTATACAGCCATAAGAAACAATGAGATCATGTCTTTTGCAGCAACAGAGATGGTCATTATCCTAAGTCAATTAACACAGAACAGAAAATCAGATTCTGCATGTTCTCACTTATAAGAGGGAGCTAAACACTGAGTACACACAGATGCAAAGAAGAGATCAATATACACTGGGGCCTACTTGAGGTTGGAGGGTGGGAAGAGGGTGAGGGTTGACAAACTACTATCAGGTATTATAGGTATTATGCTAATTATCTAGGTGACAAAATTAGCTGTACACCAAACCCTGAAACATGCAATTTACCCACATAACAAACTTGCACATGTACCTCTTGAGCCTAAAAGTTGGAAGGAAAAAAATTAAAAAATAAAATAAAAATTTGGGATCAACAGAAAAGAATGTTATGATAAATAAAGCTGAGAAAACTGAATATCCTTATGCAGAAGAATGAAACTAAACCCCTATCTCTCACCATATACAAAAATCAAATCAAAAGGGATTAAAGACTTAAATCTAAGACCTCAAACTATGAAACTATTAATACTAACAGAAAACATGGGGGAAACTCTCCAGGACATTGAGTTAGAAAAGGAAGGAAGGACTCAGCCATATGTGGTGGCTCACGCCTGTAATCCTAGCACTTTGGGAGGCCAAGGTGGGTGGATCACTTGAGGTCAGGAGTTCAAAACCAGCCTGGCCAACATGGTAAAACCCCATCTCTACTAAAAATACAAAAAAAATTTAGCCTGGCATCATGGCAGGCACCTGTAATCCCAGCTACTCAGGAGGTTGAGGGAGGAGAATAGCTTGAACCCAGGAGTCAGAGGTTGCAGTGAGTCAAGATCATGCCACTGCAACTCCATTCTGGGTGGCAGAGCGAGACTCCATCTCACAAAAAAAAAAAAAAAAAAAAAAAAAAAAAAAAAGAAAGCAAAGATGTCTTGAGTAATACCACAAAACCACAGACAACCAAAGCAAAAATAGACAAATGAGATCACATCAAGTTATTAATAAAAACCTTCTGCAAAGCAAAGGAAATAATCCACAAAGTGAAGTGACAACCCACAGAATAGGAGAAAATATCTGCAAACCAGAATTATTAAGGGATGAATAGCCAGAATATATCAGGAGCTCAAAAAACTCAATTGGAAAAAAAACTAATTATCTGATTTTAAAATAGGCAAACGATCTGAATAGACATTTCTCAAAAGAAGACATACAAATGGCAAATGAAAAGTGTTAAGCACATCACTGATGATCAGAGAAATGAAAATGAAAACTACAATGAGATATCATCTCACCGCAGTTAAAATTGCTTTTATCCAAAATACAGGCAATAGCAAATGCTGGTGAGGATGCGGAAAAAAGGCAACCCGTAAACACTGTTGGTGTGAATATAAATTAGTGCAACCACTGTGGAGAACAGTATGGAGGTTCCTCAAAAAACTAAAAATAGAATTACCATATGATCCAGCAATCCCACTTCTAGGTATGTACCCCCAAAGAAAAGAAATCAGTTTTTTTTAAGACATACCTGCACTCCCATGTTTACTGCAGCACTCTTCACAATAGCCAAGATTTGGAAGCAACCTAAGTGTCCATTAACAGACAAATAGATAAAGAAAATCTGGCACATACACACAATGGAGTACTATTCAGCCACAAAAAAAAATAATAAAACCCTGTCATCTGCAACAACATGAATGGAACTGAAGGCCATTATGTTAAGTGAACTAAGCCAGGCACAGAAAGAGAGATTTTGCATGTTCTCACTAATGTATGAGAGCCAACAATCAAAACAATTGAACTAGAGAGTAGGATGCTGGTTACCAAAGGCTGGGAAGCATCGTGGGAGAGTAGTAGGAAGTAGAGATGGTTAACAGTTACAAAAATATAATTAGACAGAATGAATAAAATCTAGTTGCATTGTTGACTACAGTCAATAATAATTTATTGTAGATTTTTAAATAACTAAAGGAGTATAATTGAAATGTGTATAACCACAGAGAAATGACAAATGCTTGATTGAGGTGATGGATATCCCATTTACCCTGCTTTGATTTTTATGCGTTATATGCCCATATCAAAATATCTCATGTGCCACATAAATATATATACCTACTAGGTACCCATAACATTAATTTTTTTTTTTTTTTTCTTTGAGACAGAGTCTTACTCTGTCACCAAGGCTGAAGTGCAGTGGCATGATCTTGGCTCATAGCAACCTCCACTTCCCAGGTTCAAGTGATTCTCCTGTCTCAGCCTCTCAAGCAGCTGGGATTACAGGTGCTCATCACAACGCCTGGCTAATTTTTGTATTTTTCGTGGAAATAGGGTTTCACCATGTTGGCCAGGCTGGTCACCAAATCCTCTCCTCAAGTCATCCACCTGCCTCAGCCTCCCAAAGTGCTGGGATTACAGGCGTAAGCCACTGCACCCAGCCTAAAAATAAAATATTTTTAAACAAGTTTTTAAAGTGAAGAAAATGACTGCCTTTTAGCCCTATGAGTAAATAAAACACTAACAAGATTTTATAATTTAATTTTTTTAATTTAACAATATACAAAAAATATTTTCCCATGTCACCAAATAATTTTCTACACTATTTTGACATTTGCAAATTATCCCATCTTATAAATGAGCCATTTTTTAACCAATCTAATATTCATATGTATTTACTATTTTTCTTTTTTTTGTAGTTTTAAACAATTAAAATTCCATATAATAAATATTTAAGAACATCTATGATTGTTTTCTTACACTGTATTTTTAGAAGTAGTGTTGACAATAATAAAACATGCTAATCATATTCACATCTCATTTATAACAATCTTATAAGGTAAGTGGTAAAATTATACCCATTTTGTAGGTGAGAAACTTGAAGGTCACGGTGGTTAAGTAACTTGACCACAAGTACATAGACAATAACTACTAAGGCAAGTATTTAAGCCCAGGGAGTCCAAACAGACTTCATTTTAACCCTTCTATTTCCAGGAATTCATTTATTCAGTGACAAAATGAGAAAATCAGGAGATTCTAATTGTCTCCATAATATACATGAAAAAAGAACAGGTAAGAAAGGAAAAAAGGACTTGTCCAATATTCAATGAACCAGGAGAAGAGTTAGAAAAGGAATGACTCAGCCATGCACAGTGGCTCACGCTTGTAATCCTAGCACTTTGGGAGGCCAAGGTGGGTGGATCACTTGAGGTCAGGAGTTCAAAACCAGCCTGGCCAACATGGTAAAACCCCGTCTCTACTAAAAATACAAAAAAAAAAAAAAAAAAAATTAGCCTGGCGTCATGGCAGGCACCCAGGTACTCGGGTAATCCCAGGTACTCGGGAGGTTGAGGGAGAAGAATAGCTTGAACCCAAGAGGCAGAGGTTGCAGTGAGCCAAGATCATGCCATTGCACTCCATTCTGGGTGTCAGAGCAAGACTCCATCTCAAAAAAAACAAAAAAGGAATGACTCCCATCCCCAATTAATCTCCATCTGAGCGCAGAGTACCAAGGTGTACAAATCATGTCACTTTTAGGGAATATAGCAAGAAAGACTTTCTCACAAGTGGTCTCAATTCCCTTGTCAGGCTGGGTTAACAGAAAACTAGCAGGTGGAGCTCCTCCACCCCACTCTACTTCCTTTAACCTTAAAAATTCTTTTCTACCTGTTATATATCGGGCTGCCATAAAGGTTTTGTTATAAAGAAAAACTAAGTGAGAAAGTGTTTTCATATTTTTTAAATTAGATATAAAAGTTTTTAAAAATGTTTCCAAATCTCTGGACTAAATAATGTCTAAGGTATTTCCCAACTCTAACAATCTAGCATTCCCTCTGATATGTATTGACGGTGTAAGGAAAATGGCTGTGCTTCAGTCAGGAGTAGGCTGAGGAAGACATCCAGCATAGCATAACACAGTGGGTTTGGAGTGCAGGCACACAATCCTGTGCATTATATAATCACATGTATGTAGCCATTTGATGTAACTAGTTTGTGTGAGATCATACCTGGCTTTGAGCTATGATTATCTGTGAGTAGTATAACTACACTGCTGACTCTGTAGGAGAGGAGAAAATAAAGCCATGTCCCAATTGTGTACGGTTCCTTGAGTGTTCTTTCAGATACCCGCCACCAGTCCACCAAACTCCCCTTGGACCTCAGCTAGGGTTGGAACCTGACAATTGGCCTAGTCAGCAGGATCCCAAGGTGAGTGAGCCCTTGGCTCTGATGATCCCAGGTGGGCCATGTGGCCCCAGCATGGGTTATGGCACCAGGTGGCAGCTGTGCTGCTAGGATGGGCCCCAGTGGAACGGTGGTGGACAGGTCCCTCCTGAGCATGGAGAAGGGGCTGAAGCACCTGGAAGGACAGAGCACCCAGAAGAAGCGTGCTGTAGACAGCAGAGTTGGATGGGCGTTTTTGACTGTGCTATGGGAAGTGCACGCTCAGTCCCTGCGGGATGCAGCACAGGTAAGGGACCTCCACGCACAAGCAGAGTGCCAGGAGGCCCGGATACACAGCTTGGAATGAGAATTAGGAGCTGCCATTATTGTGGGCCTGGGCCCACCATCCCAACCAGAGACCCTCACTCGTTCTGATACCTAGGAAGAAAAACCCCTGTTTCGGGCTCGCCTAGCTGTCTATCAGAAAATAGAACATGAACAGCTTTTGGAGCCCCAGGGACGGACATAGGGACCCCCTACCATGACGGAGCACACGTCATGCAGTGCCTATACCCCAAATGAGTTGCAGGAATTAGGTAAACAGCTTTGGCAGTGCTTGGGGGAACCCCTATCCTCCTGGACGCTCCACCTTTGGGATGAGGTAGCCAACAGTATCGTCTGCTCCACCTCTGAAATGGAAAAGTAGACCTCCATTATGACCCATCTCTCCCTCTGTCGGTGATTGCAGGTGAGCAGGCAGTTAGCACAGGGCAAGGCGACCACACTTTAATTAAATAGCTGATGGTAGCCCTACAAATGGTATGGAACAATGCCAGAGAAACATCAGAAACTATGAGTAAATAGCAGTTGTATACAGATTTGGTGCAAGCAATTCAGGAGATGGGTATGCGGCAGGCTATGTTCAATCTGAATACCCGAGGGCCAGATGATGAACACTTTACTTCCCACAAGAGGGACCCTGTGTTAGGCTCTGCACACCCAAGTGCCTTCGGCTCCCAGGCCATTGTCCTCACTCCATATGTGGGGCACCACACACACGAGGTGACTACCACCATGGTGGTCCATAGGGCAGTAGAGGGGGAGTCTGTGCCACAAAAAAGGAGAAGGTACCGATTCCACAGAGGGCCACCTCATGGGACAAAATGTGACCCCAATGGGTGACCCACATGCAGTTGTGAATTGATTTGATTTGGCTGGGGTTGACCGAGAGAAAATTGATAGGCAACCCAATGAAGTGCTGTTAACTTTGTGGAGGCAATTGTCCCCGGAGCAGCAATTCCAGAGAATGCCCAAGAGGGAGAAGAATGATGCTGCTGGACCCAGTCCCACCCAAGGCTCCAGCTCAGGACTACTTGCAGACTGGTGGAGGTATAGAGCCTTTTGTGTTTGATTAGGAAACTGGCCGAGGTGCCCGGCTTGGGGGGACACCAGACAACCAAAGGCCACATGTGAAACAGGCAAGCCACTGGTCCCCCACCAATGTACGGTGGGCGATGGCGCTGGTAGACACCAGTGCAGACTGTAGCCTCGTCTATGGGAACCCAAATAAATTTCTAGGCAAGCTTGCATATACAAATGGCTATGGAGGCCGGTCAGTGAAAGTGAAACCTGTATCTTTGCACCTTGGCATCGGCCACTTAGCTACCCACTTATAATTGCGTATGTCTCTCCCACACCTGAATACATTCTGGGGTTGGATATTTTACATGGCTTGGCTTTATAAACCACAGTCAGAGAATTCAGACTCTGAGTACATGTGGTTAAGCTGGTACTGTGCGGACATACGCATCACCAGCCCCAGGTCCTGCCATAACCCTGACAAGTTACTTCCACCTGTCAATACCGCTTTCCAGGTGAGCATACGGAGATAACAGAGACCATTAAGAAGTTAGAGGAGGTGCAGATAGTGCATGGCACCCACAGCCCCTACAGTGCACTGGTATGACCAGTCAGAAAGCCTGATGGAACCTGGCCGATGATGGTGTATTATTGAGAACTAAATAAAGTAACACTCCCTTTACATCCAGCTGTACAGTCTATCACTGATTTGATGGGCCACTTAACGACGGAATTGGGACAGTACCACTATGTGGTAGACTTGCCAATGCATTCTTCTCAATTGACATTGCTCCAGAGAGCCAGGAACAGTTTGCTTTCACCTGGGAGGGGCAACGAGGGACTTTCATAGTGTTGAGGCAGGACTACGTGCCTAGCCCCAGCATACGTCATTGTCTCATGGCCACAGATTTAACCACCTAGAAATGTCCAAAGGAGGTCCACCTATTCCATGATATTGATGATACTATGTTAGCCTCTGATTCTCTTGCAGATATAGAAGCAGCGGCACCCCTCTTGCAATAACATTTGGCAGCATGCAGTTGGGCCATCAATGAATCCAAGGTCCAAGGGCCTGGATTCCAAGGTCCAAGGGTCTACCAAATTATTGAGAGTTATCTGGTGAGGTAAGAAGAAGGATATCATAGAGGCCACTGATAAAATTCAGGCATATCCCTGCCCCGCAATGATGAAGCAGCTACAGACTTTTGTGGGCCTCTTAGGATATTGGCGGGTATTCCTGCCCCATTGAGCTCAGATGATAAAACC
This sequence comes from Piliocolobus tephrosceles, assembly GCF_002776525.5. Taxonomy (NCBI): domain Eukaryota; kingdom Metazoa; phylum Chordata; class Mammalia; order Primates; family Cercopithecidae; genus Piliocolobus; species Piliocolobus tephrosceles. The sequence goes on along the minus strand of NC_045434.1, from coordinate 24,979,070 downwards.
GTTATATCGGTTGACAAAAAAAAGGGAGCTACTTGGTATTGGGACAATGATGCTGAAATGGTTTTTCTGGCAGCCAAGTGGGCCATACAGCAAGCATAGGCCCTACGAGTAATTAACCCAGGGTGCTCATTTGAACTCGATGTGCATGTGACCGCAGATGGTTTTGGCTGGGGCCTATGGCAGCCCATGGAGCACTTTAGAACACCGGTAGGCTTTTGGTCTCAACTTTGGAAGAGAGCTGATCTCTGGTATCTCTCAATAGAGAAGCAATTAGCAGCTGCATATGCTGCCCTTCAGGCTTGCGAGAGTGTGATGGGACAGGCTACAGTCATCCGTGGCCGACTTACCCAATAGCAATAGCAGGGTGGGTACATTCATGGGTAACCACCCCCCGGACTGGGACAGCACAGACATCCACCTTAGCAAAGTGGGGCGCCTACCTAGAATGGCAGAGCACACTGAGTACAATCCCCTTAGCAGCAGAATTACAAGAACTCTTGGGACCTGCAGTTCTGATGTAAGATATGGCTATGGGTCAGCCTGAGGCACTCTTAAACCCTAAGCCATCACTGTTTAAAGAAGGGCAGCCCCCCCATTCGTGATGGGCATGGTATACGGTTGGGTCCAGCCAGGGTGCTACTGCTGCCTGGACCACTGTCGTGGTCCAGCCTAGTACTGAAACCACATGGTGTGATACTGGGTGCAGATAAAGTAGTCAATGGACTGAACTAAGGGCAGTGTGGATGGTGATCACCAAGGAGGAGACCTCTGTGGTAATCCGCACTGATAGCTGGGCAGCATATCGAGGCCTGACCTTGTGGTTAACTACCTAGAAGTTACAGAATTGGCTAGTTGGCCACCTGCCCATTTGGGACCAGGCCATGCGGCAAAACCTATGGGAAATGGGCCACCAAAAGGATGTAACTATTTATCATGTGTCAGGACGTGTGCTTTTTGCTGTGCCCAGCAATGATGAGGCAGATACCTTGGCCAAGATCCAGTGGTTGGAGTCAGCACTTACACAAGACATAGCCCTATGGCTGCACTGAAAATTGGGCCATGCAATGGGTAAACTAATGCAACAGGTCAGTAAGCACTGGGGTCTATCCTTGCCCACATAGGATATCTGAGAGGCCTGCCAGAAGTGCCCAGCATGCGCATGGACATACACCAGACAGAGGCAGCTGCCCAGGGTTACACAACAAGTTGATCGTAGGGTGGATGCCCTTGGCTAGATGGCAAATAGACTACATTGGGCCACTTTCCAAGGTCACGGGGCATACACATGTTCTGACAGCTGTAGACATGGCCACCAGTCTGTTATTTGCCTACCCTTGCAGGACGGCTGACCAACACCACACCATTCAGGCCCTGCGACACTTCGGTGCCCTATATGGTTGTCCCCTGATCACTGAAAGCGATAGGGGAGCACATTTTACTGGACAGCAGGTACAACGGTGGGCACAACAGATGAACATAAAGTGGAGGTCCCATGTTCCACAAGCTGCTGGTATGACTGAATGATATAATGGACTCCTGAAAAATGGGTTACGCTTGCATGTTACTCCCCCATCTTTGCAGGGCTGGAGTTCGTGGTTGGACCTGGTGCTCCAAACCTTGAATGAATGGCCACGGAAAGGTGGCCTGGCCCTGGTGGAGGCACTGTTACACCGGGCCACTGCCCCCATCCAGTTACAGATACACACCAGGGATGACCTCCTCCGACTAGGTATGGGGACAAACAGTAACCTGTTGTTGCCTGCCCCAGCACCCCTAAAGTCAGGGGAACAAAGAATCTGGCTTTGGCCATGGACCCTCCAAGCCCCACATTGCCAATGGTTAGCTATTGTAGCCCCTGGGAGGAGGGCCTACAGTATGATTTACATGTCACTCCTTAGGTATTTAATGTATGCCCTCTGTGATTGACCGTTCATAGAGGAATGGCCAGGGAAGGAATCCTCCTCTGGGGTCCACATGTATTATCTGTGTGACCTATTATGAGCTCCCCAGTGACTCTGGCACAGATACAGGACCCAAAGGAACCATGGGGAGCTGAGAAGGTGTGGCGCCATTGCCTAGGGCAGAAGGCCTTGGTGGCTGCATTGTTATCCAGGAATGAAAGGTTGGCCTGTATTTTGCCCGAGGGGTGTGATTTACCCTGGTTAGTAACTGTGCCTGCTTTATCGTTTTGACCATAGGTTGACATGCTCCAACAGAATTATGGACTGGGCCCACACCTACACTGAGGTAACCAGTGTTTCCAACTGCTGAATCTGCACCGCTCTTCCAGCAGCAGCTGTGGATGGCTTGCCCTGGCACATACATCTAGCGTCTATGGAAAACTGGACATGGTTAGACATTTGGGGTCCCATGGCCAACGTTTGGAATGCAACATGACAAGCTTTGGATAGAGGATGCCACAAAACCCATAGCATGCCCGCCCCCTGGCTGACTCATAGCGACTATGATGGATGGGGCTGGTTAGTGGGAGAACATGTGGTGCCCCCACCACAGGTACCACAATGTATAGAGCAGCATTGGGGCAAGGCCACCATGGGGTGGCTACCTGCCATAGCCTGCACAAATATAACATATGTCATCACACCACAGGTATGGTGGAATAGGCGGCCTCATCAATACTGGGCCCCAGTGGACTTAGTGCCCCCCTGGAAATTTATAGACCCATGAAGACACAGGATGGCCATCTTTGCCATCTTTGCCAGTGAAATGGACTGGCTGCTGTACCTAGGGGGGGCCTTATGTGCCTGCCGCTGTTATTCCCACATTACCTAGATGCCCAAATAACTGGGAGGCACTACGTTCCCAGTTTTTGTGAGTGCGACGAACCCCCTGGTGGCTCTGCCCCTTAGCATTAACCATCCCTGGAACAGGCGTCACCTGTAGAAATGCAAGTTGCCGCCCTTGCAGAGCACACTGCTTGAGCCTTGAATTACACCCAGATTGCCCTCCTTCTGTTGACAGATGAGGTTGATCAAACCAGGAAGGTGGTACTGCAGAACTGGGTGGCCCTCAACATATTAACTGCTGCCCAAGGTGGCACCTGTGCTCTTTTGGGAACACAATGTTGTGCCTTCATCCCTGACAATGAACAAAACATAACAGCAGTTTTGCAAGAGTTTCCCAGGAAATCAAGGCAGTTGACCGCCTTACTGATGACACCCTACAGACATGGTGAGCATCTTTAGGCTCTGGCCTATGCTGGACTCTGATAATTATGGGCAGCATAGCAGGAATATTAGTAGTGAGTTGTTGCTCCCTATACTGCTGCTGTGGCCTATGAGTCCAAAGTTCCACCCTGTGGACACGTCTCCCCACTACAAGGACTCCCTCGGCCTAGAGGGTGGAGTGTAAGGTAAATGGCTGTGCTGCAATCAGGAGTAGGCTGAGATAGACATCTGGTACAGTCTGACACAGCAGGTTTGGAGCATAGGCACACAGCCCCATGCAATATGTAATCACATTTATGTAGCCATTTGATGTAACCTGCTTGTGTGAGCTCATATGAGGCTTTGAGCCATTATCGTCTATAATATAACTGCACTGCTGACTCTGTAGGAGGGGAGAGAATAAAGCCATGTCCCAACTGCGTATGATCCCTGGAGTGTTCTTTCCATTACCCTCCACCTGTCCACAAATTCCCTTCAGACCCCAGCTCAGGTTGGAACCTGACAGATGGTACTACATGAATGTTGCCATTTCACTTATTAGTGAGGGGCTAATTATTGTGTGTGTATATTTTTTTAAGTGGGCAAGGCATGGTGGGTCACACCTATAGTATCATCACTTTGGGAGGCTGTGAGCCCTGGAGTTCAAGATCAGCCTGGGCAACATAGCAAGATCCCATCACTACAGAAAAATTAAAAATTAACTGGGCATGGTGGCATGTGCCTGTAGTTCTAGCTTCTTGGGAGCTTGAGGCAGGAGGACCACTTGAGCCCAGGACCACTTGAGGCTATAGTGAACTATGATCACACAACTGCACTCTAGCCTGGGCAAAAGACCAAGACCCTGTCTCAAAGTCTCAACAAACAAAAGCTTATAACATTTCATGGAAGCCTCATCTTCCTCAGATATGATGTTCTGGCTTTCTATTATAGTGGGTTACTGGCTTTCTGAATTATTTTCTAAGAGCTTCACGTTTGTGTTCCTGGCATATTTTGTAAGTAGGTCCTGGCCAAGCTTCTTAGGAACAAGTCACTCATTTTTTTCTCTCTTCAGGTGTCTTTGCAGCACAGTACTTCCGTGAAATACAAAGTTCAATCTTAGACAATGTGCTATACAATATATCTTCAATATTTGAAAATAGAGACTCATATCTGCATCTTAGGATTAAATCACTAAATTGTTTTGCCTACAATATAATAAGCCCATATTACTTTTAACCATAAGACCCAACAGCTATGCTTGCTTTGGTAGCACATTTACTAAAACTGGAATGATACAGAGAAGATTAGCGTGGTCCCTGTACAAGGATGACATGCAAATTCATGAAGCGTTCCATATTTAAAAAAAAAAAAAAAGATCTAGTAGCTGGCACAGAGTAGGTCCTTTATTATTACTGTTTGGTTTATTATTAATCTCTCAAGGTGTAATGAGGCAAAAACTGATATTAAGAAAAAAATTAATAACATTTGGAGGCATCATATTTACTGAGGCATTTTTAAGAGAAAACTGATATTTCATAAAGTTTTTTTCAAGAACATTTTTATTTTTAAATAATTTGGGGCCAGGCACAGTGGCTCACCCCTGTAATCTAAACACTTTGAAAGCCAAGGTGGGAGGATCACTTGAGGAATTCAAGACCAGTGTGGGCAACATAGTGAGACCTTGTCTCTATAAAAAAGTTAAAGAAAAATTAGCTATTTATAGTGGTGCATACCTATGTCCCAGCTACTTGAGAGGCTGAGTGGAAAGGATCCCTTGAACTCAGTAGCTGGAGGTTAGAGTGAGCCATGATTGTACCACTATACTCCAGCCTGAGCAACAAAGCAAGATTCTATCTCTGAAAAAAAAAATTATGCATCTTTGCTGTATTTGAGATAGTCCAAGTGTGAAAACATTAAAAGATAACTTCCCATTCAGAAATCAGAAAACATTTTTCAATAACAAATAATAAAACTATTTATGTTTTCAGTCAAATGTTACATGCTTCTTCTCAGATTCTGGGAATGTTGCACTTTCAACAAAGTGTCCAATCAAATAAAACCAAGACACACAGACATCTCCCCCCCAAAAAATCAATGCAATTTAAAAAAATACTGACATTCCGTCTATGAAGACTATGAAGAAGCTATGCCCTGGTGATTTAATATTAGGATGGAGATGGAAGAACTGAGATGTCATGCAAAACTCTGAGCACCTTAAAACTGTGGCTCGAATGAAGCATTGCAGGAGAAGGAGAAGTAGAGGAAAGTGTTCACTTGGAAAGGCCCCAAGAATGATCTACATGAGTGAATCAAATAGCCAGGCACAAGGAGGTCTAGAAGTGCTTTTCTCCCAGCACAAGCATGTCCGAGTCTCATGTTAGACAGCTGAGTTTTATTCCTATAGAAGTCTAGCTATTTATGCAAATGTCTGAGATGCGTTTTCAGTTGCTTACGCAGAGAGCTCCAGCTTGCAAGTGGAAAGGTCACGCGGGAGCCCAGGCAGGAACCCCGCTCACTTGAGGCTTGCTCCTCAGCGTGGGGCCTGCAGGTGCCCACCTTCCCCGTGTGGGCCACCTTATCAGAAGGAGTCTGAAATATTGAAGTCCACAGGAAACAGTAAAAGAATGAGGGTTCTAGATTCTGCCACAAATAATCCTGTGTCCGCAGGCCATTAATTTTGCTGTACCTTTTTCTTCACATACTAGAAAAAGCTGAAAAGAAATCTTTGAGATCTCCCAAACATCCTCTGATTTTAGAGATGGGACTCATGATAACACGGATAGGAGTGACTTTCCTGGCATCATTTCACCCATTCATTCACCCACTGAGTGTTTACTTTGTGCCAGGCATAGTGGACCTCAGGGAGCTTGCAGTGAGGAGACCAAGTTTCCTGCAGCGGAAGTCTGGGAGAAAGCGTAGAACGGAGAAAGCCTGCCATTATCTGCGGGAACCAGGGACACCTTCACAGAGGAGGGAACATATAAGCTCAGTTTTGAAGTAGGCATTTGCCTTGGGCCAGGGAGGAACTACATTCCAGAAAAAGGAGACTATTCCATGACAAGCTCAGGAGGCATTAACACATTGAGTATTCAAATAGCAGCAAGTTCAGCCAGTGGAATATCAGACTAGAGAGGAAATGATTAAGGGCTTGGAATGTTCCGTATTTCCACAAGGAAATAATTTTAGTTGGCATATGAACTAACGTTTGTTACTATAATAGTTATAGCAGAGAAATGCAACTAGAATTTGAAACCTATGCCTTTAAGGAGAATGTTGCTTAGAACAAGAGCAAAACTAAACAGAGAGTAGTGTGAAATGCCTGTAAAGCAATAGTGGTGGTAAAACTTGAAAACAACAAAAGGTGGAAGATGAAAGGGGGAGGGAGGAAGGGAAGGCAGGGGGCAGAGGTTGAGAAACTATCAATTACTATGCTCAATACCTGGGTGATGGATCAATCATACCTCAAACCTCAGCACCATGCGAGGAACAGGCAGGTGCAATGCAGGAAAGGGCATAGCAGATGTGAGAGCTATTTAAAGGTAGAATCCACAGCAATTGGCCATTACTGGATATGGCTATTAAGGGAGAAGGTATCCAGGATGATTGTTTAGCTATCCAGTTGGACAACGGGGCAAACGGCAGGACCATTCTCCAGGACAGAGAACACAAGAAGAGTCGGGAGGAATGATGTTGCATGTTCACCATGAGCAGGGGCATTAATTTCAACCAACAGTCTGCAGTTCACAGGCTGGCTATAGACACACCCGTGGACACCAACTTGAATATTGGGAACGGGGACGTGGGGAAAGGAGATGCCCAGTGCTGTGACCTCTGGACTGGAACCCTGCTGAAATGATTAGGAGGGCTAAATGTTTCTCTTCTGCTTAATAATGTAAGTTCTATTTCACAGGCTCAGCAGCTGCCCTGTAGCTAGTTGTTGAGGGGGCCAAGACAGCTATTAATTAAGGTGTGCAGTCTAGCTGACACCTGATAGTACTGCTGTGTCCTCTGGCACACAGCAGCCCATGTCTCCAATTTAAAGGGCAGAAATTAAAAGCCATGCAACCTGACCTCACAAGCTTGAGCTCCCCTGAACTGTGGCTGGATCATAGACATTCTGCCTAGACATACACCAGGCAGAATCCACGTCTGTACATTTAGTCCCTGCAGCCTGCAGAAACCTAACACCTTTTCCCACCCACTTCCAGTGCCACCAGGAAATTAGCACTCACCCAGGTACTGGGTCATAATTAAACTGAACAAAAAGACAGCTGTTCCTACCTTTCTTTTTTAATCACCAACATGCAGCCTTGGGGATTACCAGCTTTGGGTTGATTTAGGGAGGATTACTCTTTCATTAGTTTCCAGGGTCAGTTCCAATATACTGACATGAGAGCCCTTTAAGATGCCCTTCCATGCCAACAGTTCATCCCTTTCCATGACTGAAAGGTTAGGTTTTTGGAAGCCACTGGCAGCCTACTATTTGCCAGACCCCCAAATATCTGATTTTTTAACCAGAAACAACACCCCAAAATGATTCTGCACTGATTTTCTAGTGTATATGAGACGTCACTCTAAATCCCCAATGTAGTCTCTAATAATGATGAGAAGGAACAAATGTGGAGAGCTCAAGCTTGTGCATAACAAAGAAAACCATTTACAGAGTGAAGAGAATTCACAGAGTGGGAGAAAATATCTGTATACCACACATCTGATAAGGGGTTAATATCCCAAATATATAAGAAACTCAACTTAATAGCAAGAAAACCTGATGTTTAAATGGACAAAGGACTTAAATAGATATTTTTTAAAAGATGACATACAAATAGCCAACAGATTTATTTAAAAATGCTCAACATCACTAATAATCAAGGAAATGCAAATTAAAATCACAATGAGAGATTATCTTACACGTGTTAGAATGACTGCCACCAAAAAGACAAAAGATAGGCCGGGCGCGGTGGCTCAAGCCTGTAATCCCAGCACTTTGGGAGGCCGAGACGGGCGGATCACGAGGTCAGGAGATCGAGACCCTCCTGGCTAACACGGTGAAACCCCGTCTCTACTAAAAATACAAAAAATTAGCCGGGCGAGGTGGTGGGCGCCTGTGGTCCCAGCCACTCAGGAGGCTGAGGCAGGAGAATGGCGTGAACCCAGGAGACGGAGGTTGCGGTGAGCTGAGATCCGGCCACTGCACTCCAGCCTGGGCAACAGAGCAAGACTCCGTCTCAAAAAAAAAAAAAAAAAAAAAAAAAAAAAAAAAAGATAACAAGTGTTGGCAAGCATGTGGAGAAAAAGGACCACTTGTATACTGTTGTAATGTAAATTAGTACAGCCATTATGGAAAACAGTATGGAGGTTCCTCAAAAAAACTAAAATTAGAATACCATATGATCCAGTAACCCCACTTCTGGGTATATATTAGAAAGAATTGAAATCAGTACACTGAAGAGATATCTGTACTCCCATGTTCACTGCAGCATTGTTCACATAGCCAAGATATGGTATCATGCTAGGTATCCATTAACAGAGAAAATGTGGTATATATACACAATGGAATACTAGTCAGCCTTTAAAAAGAAGGAAATTCTGTCACTGGGACAATATTGTGACATATTGGACTGTGTGAAACAATCTATGCACAGAAAGACAAATACTACACAATCTCACTTATATGTGCAATTTAAAATAGTCAAACTTACAGAAGTAAAAAATAGAAAGATAGTTACCAGGAGTAGAGAGTGGATGAGAGATGCTGACCAAAGAATACAAAGTTGCAGTTAAATAGGAGAATAAATTTTTGAGATCTATTGCACAGTACGGTGACCATAGTTAATAATAATGTATTACATATTTCAAAACTGCTAAAAGAATAGATTTTAAATGTTCTCAGTATAAAAAACATAAAGTATGTGATACATATGTTAATTAGCTTGATCTAATCATTCCACAGTGACTACACCTATCAAAACAGTACATTGTGCCCCATACTCCATTAACATATATAACTGTCAATTAAAAGCAAAACTTTTTTTTTGGAGACAGAGTCTCACTCTGTCTGAAGTGCGGTGGTGCAATCTCAACTCACCGCAACCTCTGCCTCCCAGGTTCAAGCGATCCTCCCACCTCAGCCTCCAGAATAGCTGGGACTACAGGTGTGTGCCACTGTGCCCACCTAATTTTTTAGTAAAAACAGGGTTCACCACGTTGGCCAGGCTGGTCTCAAACTCCTGACCTCATGTGATCCACCCACCTAGTTTTCCCAAAGTGCTGGGAATACAGGTGTGAGACACTGCACCTGGCCTAAAAATAAAACTTAAAAAAAAAAATAGATGAAGAAGGATATACCATGCCACCATTAATCAAAAGATAGCATGAGAAGCTATATTAATTTCAGGCAGAGCAAGCTTCAGGGAAAGGAAAGGTATCACAGATAAAGATGGGACACTGCATAACACTAAGGGAGTCAATCTCCAAAAAGGCATAACAATCTTTAATGTATATGTACCTAACAACAGAATACCAAAATGTGTGAGGCAAAAACCAATAGAAATGCAAAGAGAAACAGAAGAATCCACTATTATAGTGGACACTACAAAGCCCTTCTATCAGAAATTGACAGATCCAGCGGGCAGAAATTCAGTAAGAACACTTGAATTCAACAACACCATCAATCAACTAAATATAATGGATATTTATAGACTAATTCATCCAACAACAGCAGGATACATATTATTCTCAAGTTCATGTGAAATACTCACCAACATAGACCATATTCTGGGCTCTTAAAACATCTTAACAAATTTTCTAAAAATAGAAATCATGAAATTGGATCCTTATCTTATACCATATATAAAAATCAACTCAGAATGGATTAAGGACTTAAATATAAAACCTGAAATGTACAACTGGAAGAAGAAAACACAAGGGGAAAGCTCCATTATTTTGGCCTGAACAATAACAGAAAGATAGCTGGAAAATCTGAAATTACTTGGAGATTAATCAACACACTTCTAAATTACACATGAGTCAAAAAAATCAAGAGAAATTTAAAAATATTTTGAATTAAATGAAAATGAAAATACAGCTCATCAAATTTTGTGGGATGCAGCAAAAGTAGTGCCTGGGGAAATTAAAGCATTGTATGCACATATTAGTAAAGAGGAAAGCTCCAAAATCAATAATCTTCCACCTTGGAAAACAAGAAAAAGAAAAGCAATTAAACCTGACATAAGCAGAAGACAAGAAATAACAATTAGAGTAGAAATCAAAAAAACTGAAAACAGGAAATCAATAAAGAAAATCAACAAAACCAAAAGCTGGTTCTTTGAAAAAAATCAATGAGCCTCTAGCCAGGCTAACTAAAAAGCCAGGGTGGTGGTGGGAAAGGCAAATTACTAATATCAGAAATCACAGAGGAGATATCACTACAGATGTCACAGACATTAAAAGGATAATAAAAGAATTCTATGAACAACTCTATGATCACAAATCTGATTACCTAGATGAAACTGATCAATTCCTTGAAAGATAAAATCTGCCAAAACTCACACAAGAAATGACAATCTAAATAGATCTATATTTATTAAAGAAGTTGAAACAATAATTAATAAACTTAAAAATACAGAAAATTCCAGGCCTAAATGGGTTCACTGTTGAATTCTGTGAGCCATTTAAGGAAGAAATTATACCAATTCTCTAAAATCTCTTTCAGAAGATAGAAGTAGAAACAAAACAATCAGGATTTATCCTATGAGCTCTGATTTATCCTATGAGGCCAGCATTACCTAATACCAAAATCAAACAAAGACATTGCAAGAAAAGAAAACTACAGACCAATATCTCTCATGAACATAGATACAAAAATCCTCTGCAAAATATTAAGTCCAAGAATGTAAGAAAGAATATATATCACAACCACAAGATTTATCCCAAGTATGCAAGGCTGGTTCAACATTCAGAAATCAATTAACATAATCTATCACATCAACAGGTTAAAGAAGAAAAATAACACTGTATCTTTTTTGTTGTTGTTGTTTGTTTGTTGTTTTTTTAGACAAGAGTCTCACTCTGTACCAGGCTGGAGTGCACTGAAACAATCTTGGCTCACTGCAAACTCTGTCTCCCGGTTTCAAGTGATTATTGTGCCTCAGCCTCCCAGATTGCTGGAATTACAGGTGTGGGCCACCACACCCAGCTAACTTTTTTTGTAATTTTAGTAGAGACAGGGTTTTGCCATGTTGACCAGGCTGGCCTTGAACTCCTGACCTCATGTGATCCACCCACCTCGGCCTCCCAAAATGCTGAGATTACAGATGTGAGCCACTGCACCCAGCCTATCAATAGATGCAGAAAATGCCTTTGACAAAGTCCAATACCCACCCATGATAAAAACTCTCAGGAAACTAGGAATAGCGGGGAACTTGCTCAATTTGATCAAGAATATCCATTAAAAACCTATAGCTAACATTATACTTCATGGTGAGAAACTTAAGGTTAAGAAACTTAAGGTTAAGACCATAATGGCAAGGATGTCCCCTCTCACCACTCCTTTTTGTCATCATACTGGAAGTCCTAGCTAATGCAATAAGACAAGAAAAGGAAATAAAAGGGATAAAGGCTAGGAAGGAAGAAATAAAACTCTGTTCATAAATGACAGGGTACTCTTTGTCAAAAATCCAAAAGAATCAACAAAAAAATCCTGGAACCAGTAAGCAATTATAGTAAGGTTACAGGACACAAGGTTAATATACAAATCAATTGCTTTCCTATATAACAGCAATGAGCAAGTGGAATTTGAATTTAAAAACACAATACCACTTATATTAGCCTCCCAAAACATAAAATGCTTATGTATAAATCAAACAAAATATGTACAAAATCTGTATGAGGAAATCTTAAAAGCTCGATGACAGAAATTAAAGAACAAAATGGAGAGATATACCATGTTCATGAATAGGAAGAGTTAATATTTGGCCAGTCATGGTGGCTCACACCTGTAATCCCAGCACGTTGGGAGGCCAAGGCAGGAGAATCACTTGAGCCCAAGAGTTCAAGAGCAGCCTGGGGAACACAGTGAGACTCTGTCTCTCCAAAAATTTTAAAAATTCACCAGGCATAGTGGTGTGCTCCTGTTGTCCCAGCTACTCAGCAAGCTGGGGCAGAGAATCACTTGAGTCCAGGATCAAGGCTGCAGTGAACCATGATCACACCACTGCACTCCAGCCTGGGAAATAGAGTAAAACCCTGTCTCAGAAAAAAACAAAACAAAAACCCTCAATATTTTCATATCAATTCTTCCCAACATGAGTTATAGATTCATTGCAATCCCAGTCAAAAACCTGGCAAGTTATTTTGTATAAATATTTTAAAAAACTAATTCTAAAATTTATATGGAAAGGCAAAAAGGCCTAGAATAGGCAACACAATATTAAAGGAAAAAAACTAAGTTGGAGAACTGACACTACCTTACTTCAAGACTATGAAGCTACAGTAATTAAGGCAGTGTGGTATTGATGAAAGAATAGACCAACATATCAAAGGAACAGAATTCAGAACCCAGAAACAGACCCACATAAACATTATCAACTGATCTTTGACAAAGAAGCAAAAGAAAAACAATGGAACAAAGATCATCTTTTTAACAAACAAGGCTAGACCCAGACATGAAAAAAAAAAAAAATGAATCACAGGGGCTAAATGTAAAGTAAAAAACTATAAAACTCCTACAGGATAATAACATAGGAGAAAACCTAGATGATCTAGGGATTTGTCTTGTCTAGAGACAGGTCTCGCTCTGTCCTCTAAGCTGAAGTACAATGGCATGACCATAGCTCACCATAGCCTCAAAATCCTGTGCTCAAGGGAGTCTCCCACCTCAGCTTCCTGAGTAGCCGGACTACAGGAGCACACCACCACATCAAGTTTGTTTATTTATTTATTTAGACTAAGATGGTAGGCCATAAAATAAGTCATAATAGATTGAAAAGGATTAAAATGATTGAGACAAATTCTGACTATAATGAAATTAAATTAGAAATCAAGAGATCTGCAAAATCCCCAAATGTTTAGAAGTTAAACATGCTTGTAAGTAAACACGCTTGCAAGTAATCAATGAGTCAAAAAAGAAATCACAGGAAGACAAGAAAATATTTTGAACTGAATTAAAATGAAAACACAGTATATCAAAATTTGTAAGATGGAGCTAATGCAGTGCTGAAAAGGAAATTTATAGCTTAAATTGTGTTAGAAAAAAGGTATAAAAATCAATGGTTTAGGCTTCCACTTTAAATAGCTACAGAACAAATTAAACCCAAAGTATGTATAAGAAAGAAAATAGACTGGGTGTGGTGGCTCATTCCTGTAATCCCAGCACTTTGGGAGGGCGAGGCAGACTGATCATCTGAGGGCAGAAATTCAAGACCAGCCTGACCAACATGGAGAAACCCCATCTCTACTGAAAAAATACAAAATTAGCTGGGCGTGGTGGCACATGCCTGTAATCCCAGCTACTTAAGAGGCTGAAGCAGAAGAATCACTTGAACGTCGGAGGCGGAGGTTGTGGTTGAGCCAAGATCATGCCACTGCACTCCAGCACTCCAGCCTGGGCAACAAGTGTGAAACTCCATCTCAAAAAAAAAAAAAAAAAAAAGAAAAGAAAGAAAATAATAAAGAGGAAAAAAATCAAATAACAGACAATGAACACTGAAAATCAATGAAACCAAATACTGGTTATTTTATTGTAAAATATAACACAATAGAAAAGTACACAAACAAAAAAATACATATATAGCACAATGATTTATCAAATACCATGAAACTACCACATGGTCTTTGAAGAAAGACCATGACCAGCACCCAGAGGCATCTTCCCATCATGTCCCCTCCCAATTCTGTCTTTCCCAAAGTAATGACTATCCTAACTCATGCAAATAACTTCCTTGCTTTTCATTACCACCAGTGAAGGCACCTAAGAACTTGAAAGTCCAGAGTTATTTTACCTATTTTTTTAATCTTCATATAATTCAATATGTACTAGATATGTTTGTTGGCCATTCACATATCTGCCTTTGTGTGTTCAAATCTTAACCAAGCTGCCTTTGAAAAGATGAGCAAAAAAAAGCTGACAACCTTCTACCTATGCTAAGCAAGGCAAGAGAAGGCTCAAATTACCAACATTAGCAATGAAAGAAAGGACATAAGTAGAAATCTTACAGATATTAAAATAGGAAAACATCATGAACAACTTTATGTCAATTAGACAACCTACTTTACACAAAATAAATAAAGCAGCTAGGTATAGAGGAATATGCCAAAACAGGCCGAGCACAGTGGCTCATGCCTGTAATCCCAGCACTTTGGGAGGCTGAGGCGGGTGGATCACCTGAGGTCGGGAGTTCAAGACCAGCCTGGCTAATGTAGTAAAACCCTGTCTCTACCAAAAATACAAAAAGTAGCTGGGTGTGGTCATGCACGACTGTAATCCCAGCTACTTCAGAGTCTGAGGCATGAGAATCACTTGAACTTGGGAGGCTGAGGTTGCAGTGAGCCAAGATCACACCACTGCATTCCAGCCTGGGCAACAGAGTGAGACGTCATCTAAAAAAAAAGAAAAAAAAAAGTATTTGTATGTATGTATGTATGTGTATATATATATATATATATTTTCCCCAAAATAAATACTTAAGGAAATTTCTTACCTTTTAAAAACCTTCCAAACTGTCCCTAGACCCACGTGAAACCCTGAGTCATTTAAAAGAGAGGACTACAAGTCAAGTTAGGCCCGCAAAAACATCTTTAAGTGCTATAATGTGTGCTACACACTGAGAATTCAAATTAAAGATACGGTTTTTTCTTATAGTTGTACAATCTTCATGTGGCTTAAAGACTTCTGGAAATACAGACATGAGTAAGAGACAACACTAGATTTATTAAAGACCATAATGCTATAATTTATTGAAGAAAAAAAGCAAAAAAAAAATTGTGATGGGGGAGGAAAGACAGCTTGGCAACATTCCTTTTAAAGTTAAGTTAGCATAAAGAAAACAGTATTTATTAAATGAAATAGATTTTCAAGGTAGGAAAAGTAGTACTCAAGAATGTATTTTTGGATACAAAAATTCAGTTACACAATCAGTAGCATTCAAAATTAGTTATGAGTATTTATACAATTACAAAAAAGGATTCATGTTTCAACAAAGTGTTTTAAAAGCTCAAACATTTTAAAACGGGCACAATATTCTAAAGACATATAAATTCACCATGGGCTTTTGAATGTCCTCATTCCCAACTTCATAATCAAAATTTACAGAAGCAGAAAAAGATCAGAGTTCAGAGGGCTTTTTTCCCTTTACTTATTAAAGGTTGCAAACACATTGACAAAGGCAAAATAAACACCTTTCATAGCAGAAAGACCAAAAAATTGAATGTAAACTATAGCTCTCCCTTAGGAGATTAAACAAATACAAGGTTCATTTGTACTTAGAACAAGGCTCATAACTTCTTGTCGCATGGACATTCAACAGGCACAGAGCAACATTCACCCAAATACCAGCTGCAATTTGTCCTTTAAGGATGCCTCACAAGGATATTATGTCCAGGTAGCCAGTACATATCAGGGACCAGCTGTCCTTTTGTTGTTTGTGGCTATGTATTAAATGTAGTCGCATTACTTTGTTGTGAATATGTACCATCATTTGCTACAATGCTATGAACTGACCTTTAATTTTACTTTTTTTAGCAAATTATTCCAAATCCTGAATAACCTTTCATTTTAAACAGCAAAGTTTCTCCTGTCTAGTAGACTCATGGTTACAGATCATCCTATCTACAGAAAATCATTCTGTACATTTCTTAGCCCATTATCAGTTTATCTACTCCTGCTAGAAAAGGAAATAATTTTTTGTCAATTTACATTAACAAAGGCACTGCTACTCCCCATTTATCTCGCTGCTACAAAAACTGGTAAGTCAAGGGTAAAGCTTAAGTAACAGGGACTATGACTTTAGGGTAGAAGTGAAAATAACCAAAGTGGAACTAAATACCCTATTCTTGAGTGAACTGAGATCAAGTAAACTTTGCCAGACTTTCTTCTTAACTATAAAACTATTAACCCAAGGTAAAGTCACACAATTTTACCTCCCAAAAAACTTTTCAAATAAAAATTTCCAAAAACGTTAGATGTCTAGGTTTTGTTATATCTTACCAAGAGTTACACAGTCGTAAATCTATATTTAACTTCAGCTACACATCTATTCACTTTTTAAAAATGCTGTCCGCAAATAAACTACTGGACATCTTAAGCTTACTAAAAAAAACTTAAGATTTTTAAATTAAAAAAAAAAACTAGAACAAAAATCTAGCAAATAGCTTCATGTATCTTTAAACACTGATTCTTAAAAATTTATACGTTGAAATGAGGTTTGAGAATAGGTATTTTAAACTATTTATAATCCTACAGTCGACTCTAGTCAGAAGTTATCTGAGCAAAGAGAAAATAAACAAAGTCTGGCGTAAACAGTCCCATAGAAAATAGAATCCACAGCCACGGGGCTGCCCTTCAATTTCCCAATTCATTCCACTAAGTCTCATGATGCAACATCTGTCACTTTCATAGGGAAAACTGAAGCCAAGCCAGATCCTCCACACTTTAAGACATGGTCCCTTATTATCTATTTTAACAGAAGTATCAAAAAGTGATTTTTTTAAATTTATTTATTTTTGAGACAGTCTCGCTCTGTTGCTCAGGCTGCAGTGCAGGGGCATGATCTCGGCTCACTGAACTGCCACCTCCTGGGTTCAAGCAATTCTTGTGCCTCAGCCTCCCTCCCAAGTAGGTGGGATTACAGGCACACGCCAGTTACCCTGGCTGATTTTTTTGCTGTTGTATTTTTTGGAGAAATGGGGTTTCGCCATGTTGGCCAGGCTGCTCTTGAACTCCTGGCCTCAAGCGATCCACCCACCTCAGCCTCCCAAAGTGCTGGGATTACTTTGGGAGTGTGAGCCACTGCACCCAGCCAAAAAGTGATTTTATTTGGAAGGCATTTCATGATTTTATTTCTTGCTCCCTGAGCATGCAGTGATTAGGGTGGATGGGAGGTGGCACTCAGGCAGATAATTCACAAAGTCACCACACAAGGGTGATAGACAGATGATCCAGCACTGAGATAATCAACCCAGTGAAAACGCTACACTGGGGTAACGTTTTGCCCTTTCCAGAGACAAGGTATCTTGAGCTGGGGTCTGAGCTACGGCTATTGGAGGAGCAGAACTAAAGGCTCCCTTGGAGCCCATTCTGCAAACGCGGATGCATTTCAGATAATGAGCCAAGAGATGGGATTGAGTTAGTACACAGCACGCCCAATACCCAACAAGCAACCTCAGAGAGGCTGCGACAAGACAGAGAGGGGACTGGAAGCCATCTCTTCTGGTCTGAAGGGCAGTGCTCCTCCCAAGACGGCATTCAGAGAGCCAACAGCCCAGGGCAGATCACGCCAGGACAGTGCTTCCACATGGCTGGCTGAGTACCACATTCCCATCTGCAAAAGAGTCACCTTATTGGTTCCCTTAACTTCCAAAATGCAGCGAGCCCTCCTTCACCCAGCAGTGAACAGAAGAGAAGGGAATGCAGGTCTGCAGGGAGATAGAGACCATTATTAACCACAGGTCTGAAACCCTAATTCTTTACTCACTCATCAGGTTGCTTTTAACCACTGCTGTTGCTTGGTAACAGGTTTCAGCAGATTTGAAATGGATTTCTTCCTCCCACAGTCTAACAAAAACAAGTAGGGAAACAACTAAAGAATAAGGTAACTTAAGGAAAACCCTGGGAGGCAGGGTCATGCAAAAGCTGCCTATGGTGTCCTGAGGGGAGCTGTCTGAGCAAACTGGCCACAGGCAGTGAGTGAAAGCAAAGCAGAAGCCTTTCTACAAGACCCATCTCCTGCCAAGAACCCCTCCCTGATGCCTCCACTGGTGGGGTCTGGGATAGGTTCTTTACCCTCTCAGAGGATGGAGGCAATACCATTCACTGGGCAGTCACTGTGAATACTGAATGAGAAAAAACATGGCAGTGTCCACAGGGCCAGGCACATAGTACTAGATAAGTATTTGTTAGATAAATTAATGATTAGAGACATTCACTCTCACCTTCCAAAGTTGCCAGTTATTTCTGGGATTAAATAACACCTACCCTACTGAGGCTCTACTTATGCCAAGCCCTATTCTAAGCACTTGACATGGCTCACTGACATCTTGCAATGACCCAGCAGGAATTGTTATTCCCATAATTTTTAAACAGATGAACAAACTGACGAACCAGAGGTTAGGTAACTTGTTCAATATGACACAACTAGTGTATGACTAGTCCCAGCTCACACCAAGATGCAACTGACTTCAAAGACTACATTCAGTACTATTATGCTATAAATAAGCCTATAAAGCCCTGGTAACATCTTAATACCCTGGCCTCATGTCCCACAAAGTCAATCCAGGGATTAAAAAGGACATGGGGCTGGGCGCAGTGGCTCACGCCTGTAATCCCAACACTTTGGGAAGCCAAGGCAGGTGGATCACTTGAGATCAGGAGTTCGAGACCAGTCTGGACAACATGGTGAAACCCCATTTCTACTAAAAATACAAAAATTAGCTGGGTGTGGTGGCACACGCCTGTAGTCCCAGCTACTTGGGAGGCTGAGGCACGAGAATCGCTTGAATCCGGAAGGCAGAGGTTGCAGTGAGCTGAGATCATGCCACCACACTCCAGCCTGGAAAATTGAGGGAGACTCCATTTCAAAATTAAAGCAGTGTGTAGAGGGAAATTTACAGCACTAAATGCCCACAAGAGAAAGCAGGAAAGATCTAAAATCGACACCCTAACATCACAATTAAAAGAACTAGAGAAGCAAGAACAAACACATTCAAAAGCTAGCAGAAGACAAGAAAGAACTAAGATCACAGCAGAACTGAAGGAGAGAGAGACCACAAAAACCCATTCAAAAAACCAATGAACCAAGGAGCTGTTTTTTTTAAAAGATCAACAAAATAGATAGACCGCTAGCCAGACTAATAAAGAAGAAAAGAGAGAAGAATAAAATAGGCACAATAAAAAATGGTAAAGGGGATATCACCACCTATCCCACAGAAATACAAACCACCATCAGATAATACTATAAACACCTCTACACAAATAAAGTAGAAAATCTAGAAGAAATGGATAAATTCCTGGACACATACACCCTCCCAACACTAAACCAGGAAGAAGTCAAATCCCTGAATAGGCCAATAACAAGTTCTGAAATTGAGGCAGTAATAGCCTACCAACCAAAAAAAGTCCAGGACCAGACGGATTCACAGCCGAATTCTACTAGAGGTACAAAGAGGAGCTAGTAGCATTCCTTCTGAAACTATTCCAAACAATAGAAAAACAGGGAATCCTCCCTAACTCCATAGATGCAGAAAAGCATTCAACAAAATTCAACAGCCCTTCATGCTAAAAACTCTTAATAAACTAGGTATTGATGGAACATATCTCAAAATAATAAGAGCTGTTTATGACAAACCCACAGCCAATGTCATACTGAATGGGCAAAAACTGGAAGCATTCCCTTTGAAAACTGGCACAAGACAAGGATGCCCTCTCTCACCACTCCTATTCAACACTGTATTGTAAGTTCTGGCCAGGGCAATCAGGCAAGAGAAAGAAAGAAAGGGTATTCAATTAGGAAAAGAGGAAATCTTAAATGTAAGACCCAAAACCATAAAAACCCTAGAAGAAAACCTAGGCAATACCATTCAGGACATAGGCATGGGCAAGGACTTCATGACTAAAACACCAAAAGCAATGGCAACAAAAGCCAAAATAGACAAATGGGATCTCATTAAACTAAAGAGCTTCTGCACAACAAATGAAACCATCATCAGAGTGAACAAGCAACCTACAGAATGGGGGAAAATTTTTGCAATCTATCCATCTGACAAAGGGCTAATCTCTAGAATCTACATAGAACTTAAACAAATTTATAAGAAAAAAAACAAACAACCCCATCAAAAAGTGGGCAAAGGATATGAAAGACACTTCTCAAAAGAAGACATTTCTGCGGCCAACAAACATATGAAAAAATGATCATCACTGGTCATTAGAGAAATGCAAATCCAAACCACAATGAGATACCATCTCACGCCAGTTAGAAAGGCAATCATTAAAAAGTCAGGCAACAACAGATGCTGGAGAGGATGTGAAGAAATAGGAATGCTTTTAGACTGTTGGTGGGAGTGTAAATTAGTTCAACCATTGTGGAAACAGTGTGGTGATTCCTCAAGGATCTAGAACTAGAAATACCATTTGACCCAGAGATCCCATTACTGGGTATATACCCAAAGGGTTATAAATCATTCTACTATGACACATGCAAACTGCAGCACTGTTCACAACAGCAAAGACCTGGAACCAACCCAAATGTCCATCAGTGATAGACTGGATAAAGAAAATGTGGCATATATACGCCATGGAATAGTATGCAGCCATAAAAAAGGACGAGTTCATGTCCTTTGTAGGGACATGGATGAAGCTGGAAACCATCATTCTCAGCAAACTATCGCCAAGAACAGAAAACTAAACACCGCACATTCTTACTCATAAGTGGGAGTTGAACAATGAGAACATATGGAAAAAGGAGGGGAACATCACACACCGGGGATAGCATTACATGTATACCTATATAACAAAGCCGCATGTTCTGCACATGTACCCCAGAACTTAAAGTGTAATAAAAAATAATTTCCAGAATCTCGTATAAAAAAAGACTAAAATTTAAAATGCAGTTTATGTAAAAGATCAACAGAACTTAAAGATAATCACTGTGAGTGACTTACAGTAAAAATTCAACAAATGAAAAAGACTAGTGTACTACAAGACTATCTGAAAAAAAAAATATCACAGTTAGAGAGTATCAACAACTTGAATGGGAACAAGAACTCTGCAGTTTGAGATTTCTGATAGTCATGAAAAAGAAGACCTGTTGCATAAAAACCACTTGATGTAAAATGAAATGGCCAGGTTCAGGCTGGAAATAGACACAATAAAAAATCAAATCCTGGAAAAGAAATACCTAAAAGACATTGAAATTATAAAAAGAAAGCATGAAGACCTCAAAAGGCTCTAAAACAGAATGGGGAAACATCAACAAAAGCGATAGCCCATTATAGTGGACAGCTTACTGCTCTGACAGATGAGAACACAATGCTCTGTTCCAAACTGGAGTAGGAAAAACAAAGCAGGCAAAGACTGACGAAATGGAATACCATCGTAGACTGAATGCTGCTCTACGTGATCATGATCAAAGTCACTCAACAGAAAGAGACCGAGAGCTTGATTTCCAGGGCATGGTAGAGAAATTGTGTCATTTACAGGAAAATTTGAATTCTCATGTTCTGATTCTTTCTCAGCAACTTTCTAAAGCTGAGAGTAAGTTCAGGGGCCTCAAAACTGAGCTCCATTACATGAGAGGCTCTGAAAGAAAAGGCTTTGGTTTTTGATCACATACAAAGAGAGCTAAACCAAACAGTGTCAAATGAAGGACATTGAAAAAATGTACACAAATGGCCAAGATAAAGTAGAAAAATGCACAGAAAAGCAAGTAAGATTATGTCAACTACAAAGACAAACTATGTTGCTTCAACAGCAACTGGATGATGTTCACAACAAAGCTGACAATCAAGAAAAAACAGTAATTGATATTCAAGCCAAATGTGATGCTACAGTACAAAATCTTCAGGCTGAGTACATAAAGCACCGTCTTTTGCTAGAAGAGTAAGAGGATGATCAATAAAATTAATCATTTGAAAGAAAAACAAAGTCAATATGAAAGACAGAAAGCAGAAAGAGTAGTAGTTGTGAGACAACTTCAACAAAAACAGGGTGATGTCCTAAACAATCAACAACAAAAGCTTTGCTGGATGCTTCATTGCGTCACTGCATCCGTCGAGAAAGTGAGATGCAAGATTCAAGGAAGAAATTAGGCCAGACGAGAATTCAATTTCAAGAAAAACAGTATCAACTCACAGCAACTATAAGATGTACTAAGGAGACCCAAGGCCACATACAAAAGCTCGAAACAAAATTCCACGTTAAGAAATACAATTAAAAAGCAAGATGGCCAAACTGAGCAGCTTCAGAAAATCCTGCAAAGTTCAATGCAGCAGTTGTTGAAAGAAAATGAAACTACAGAAACAGATGAAGCTTCTTCTGAATTTAAATCTGGATCCTCCATAGCAGAGGTCCCCAACCTGCAGGCCACGGACAGGTCTATGACCTGTCAGGAACCAGCTGCACAGCAGGAGAGTTACTGTGGATCTTCTAGATTATCTGCATGCCATGTGACTCTTATAACCAGTTTTTAATTTCTACAAAAAAAAAAAAAAAAACACCTGCTTGGCTTTGGATGGGGACTGTACTGCATCTATAGATTAATATGGGAAAGAATTAACATCAACAATGTTGAGTCTCTCAGCCTATGAACAAGATACTTACTTAGGTCTTCTTTAATTTTTCTTAGCAATGCTTTTTAGTTTTCAGTGTACAGATATTCCACATAGTTTGTCAGGTTTATTCCCAAGAATTTTATATTTTAATGCTAATGTAAATAGTATTATTTTTAAATTTTCAATTCCTAATTCTTCTAACATAGAGAAACATAATTGATTTTTGTGTATCAATTATATATCCTGCAGTGTTGCAAAACTCACTTGCTGGTTTCAGTAACCTGGTAATGGATTTTATTTGGTTTTCTACATAGATGATAATATCTGCGAACAGACAGTTTTACTTATTTATTTTCAATCTAAAGGCCTTTTATTTTTCTCCTTCCCTCCCTCTTTCCCCCAACTCCCAATTAAAACATGATTGCAGTGGCTAGAATTTCCAGTACAATGTTGAATATAAGTGGTAAGAGCTGACCTCTCTGTCTTACTCTCAATCTTAGGGGAAAACATTCAGCCTTTCATCATTACAAAGGATGTTAGCAGAAGATATTTTAAAGATGCCCTTCAACAGGTTGAGGAAATTCTCTTGTATCCCTAGTTTGCTGAGATTATTTTTTAAATAAAGAATGGTTGTTCAATCTAAAAAAAAAAAAAAAGGACACAGACATGGAGGGGTGAGCCTTCTAGGTGTCTTATTCCAGGTTGCTAGAGCTGCTGGAGCTCACAGTGACTAGCCAAGCCTCATATCAGTTTTAAAGAAAAGGAACCATGAGCACTCCTGACCTCCTCCATGCCCCTTCTGACACCACAGCCCTTCTAAGATCTGTCTTCAAGAGGTACCTGGGATGTGAAAGAATCCCACAAAAGCCAAAGGGATAGCATAAAATTTCCCCTCCTGGCTGAGGACAGGTTAGGGATCTGAGCAGATGACTGGATGCTGTCAATAGCCTAGAAAGAACCTGGGAAGCCTAGCTCCTCTCTCTGGCCCCGTCAGGCTTATTCACACCTCCCCAGCCTCAGAAGACAAGACTGGCAGGGCACAGTGGCTCACACCTGTAATCCCAGCACTTTGGGAGGTCGAGGCGGGTGGATCACCTAAGGTCAGGAGTTTCAGACCAGCTTGGCCAACATAGTGAAACCCTGTCTCCACTAAAAACACAAAAATTAGCACAGGCATGGTGGCGGGCACCTGTAATCCCAGCTACTTGGGAGGCTGAGGCAGGAGAATTGCTTGAACCCAGGAGGCGGAGGTTGCAGTGAGCCGAGATCACGCCACTGCACTCCAGCCTGGGTGACAGAGTGAGACTCCATCTCAAAAAGAAAAGATAAAAAAAGACCAGTCAGTCTGAGTTCTTAGCCACAGTAGGACAAAGAAAGGTTCAGCAATTAGCCACAAGCAAGGAGACAACCATCAGGTCACTTCCTTTGGTTTAGTGGTGACAGAGGAGGAGCCCTAGTGGACCAGTTGGCCCTGTGCAAAGAGCAGAAAGGCAATCCAGATAAATGTAATTTGTAGGATGACTCTGGAGGTCCTGGAGGGCCAGGGACACTGGCTGACAAGACAGGATACTAATGGTGGTCAGGCAACCAGCAGGAGCTGACAGGGAACACAAGGGACAGTGAACATCCTACAGATCCAGGAAGAAGCTTCCAAAAGAGATGGGCAGGGACAGCCAGGTAGGAGATGGCTTGGCTGATGAAAATGGGGAAAACAGTCATAGGCAGTTACAGGAGGCACAACCAGAAACAGGCCAGAAAACTCTGGGTCATGAAGGAGGCTGGAGCTGTGGCTTTGGGTGGATCCAAAAACCAGTGTGGGCCTTGATTTCCTTGACTGAACAGTGGGATAACAATCCCTGCTTCCTTACAAGGCTGTCCATAAGAACCAGGTAAGATCACGGACACAAAAGCACTTTGTAGGTTAGGCATCAGGCTGATAAGAGACCACCTGCAGTTTATGGGATCCTCCCCAGTGTCCCCAGCACAGGCTGAGTGCAAACACTGGGACTATTTAAAGGTCACTGGGCAGGCGTGCCTACTTCCTGTTGGCCACACAGCAGGGATCTGTCTTCCCACCCCACTCTCCCCTGGCCCAACGCCAGGGGAGAACGGAAAATAAAATCAGTTTAAAAGCAAACATTTATAAATAATGAAGAAAAAAAATATAGCTGAGAACAGCAGGATTTTTCACCTCTTATGGGCTCTTGTCCAAAAAGAAATAGCAGTGTTTTCTGCTGCTGCTCTGTTCTTTCCCCATCTAGTGCCAGGAGGTCATAAAGAAAGATATGTAGGGAGAGGGAGGGAGGGATGGGAAATAAAGCCCAAGAGAAAAAGAGTCTTCACCTAATGTCAGAAAATACATTCCACAGTCAGGCGTAGAATCGGAACACCAAGAATGCTTAGATTCAAATTCAGAAACAGCATATACCACCAAAAAGTGCTTCTTTTCTACCTCACTCCATGGCCAGGCTCTTCAGGGGCTTGTGTAAAGCAGAGTCACTTGTTCTTAAGATGCCAGAGCAGAAGCAGACTCACTCTATGCAGGACAGTGGTGATGGTTTCCACACTGAGGGACAACTGGACCCCAAAACTCTGTCCCTTACTATTGCTCCCCTGTGATCTCTGATAGGGCTACCTTTTGCCAAGTGGGAATCACTTGCAGCCAAGGGTTATCTGCTGCTGCTGAACAGGTTTGTATTCATGGGAATTCAGTGGGACAACATCCAGAGAGGAAACAGGTACATGAGGAAGATTCCACTCCACAAGATATAGAACCCACTTCTCATCCTGTGCTACTGACATTCAGGTTCGAGAATGTATTGTTGCTTCCAAAAGTAACACTCAAATGTTCGAATCACAAGCAACACATTGCTGCAAGATAAAAGGCACATGTCTGTAAGACAGAGGTTTCGAAGATAGTTACAAAACTGTCCACCAGCTTCTGTCCATAGTGCCTTCCAAAACTTCACAAAACTGGCCATGAATTATGCAAGACACACGGCAAAACACTTCTTCACAGCATCCCTAGGAAAGAAAAGATACAAAGATGAGTGGAACGTCGTCACCCCAAAGGCACTTTAGAGGGCACCCAAAGTGGAAGCTGCAGAGTAGAAAGCACCTAGACTGAAAGATCAGACCTACACAGCATCAAACTGCAGCTTCAACATTTATTAGTAGTACTATCCTGGGAAAGTTCCTTGTCCTGTTTGAGTTTCAAATTCCTCATCTGTAAGAGGGGATGTCCCCACTTACCCCACAGTCTGATTATGGGAATAGTCATCATAATCAGAGAAAAAGATAATATAGACTATCAGAAACTAAGAAATCAGGCAGGACTGCTGTACTTCAATATCAGCCAAAATCACAGAATGCACTGAGAGCATTAAATATTAACTGGGACCTTTCTTCATTCTAAGCAGGCAGCAGAAGGGAGTTCACTATGGGTTCTGAGCACTTATTAATATACTATATTGGCCTTATCACAGATATATACCGCTTGGAATTCAGTGTAGAGGGTGCAAGGAAGAGTTGGTCTTCAAGAAATTACTATTCTACCCAAGTAAGCACCTCCATTTCCACCACACCACACCACACTGTGCAGCGTGGCACTAGGCTTCTCATACCCCAGTTCTGTTCCATGTTCTCAACTGTGCTGCACTTAAGGACACTGGGAGTCACATGAGGGAGAGAGAGGTGAATGGATGCATTTCCATGAGTAGACACTGCATTTTAATATCAAGATGATTCCAGGGCAGCACTTCTTGAGATACACTCTGCACTGTAGTCCCAGACGAGTCTCTGCACAAGAAGGGTTTTATGGCCACATAAGTCCCCCTCATGGCAGCTCACAATACACACAGCATATGGAAGGACCTAGCAAGCCAGGCAAAGAGGAACTTACCTAATTTTGCTTAACCTGTTTCTCAGACTTACTTGATCATAGAACTCTTTTCTTCCACAGAAACACTATTTCTGTGGAACACCATGGGAAAAGCTATTCTAGGGGAACTTACAAATAGAAGGGTGGGGCCAGGCATGGTGGTTCACACCTGTAAACCCAGCGCTTTGGGAGGCCGAGGCGGGCTGATGACTTGAGGTCAGGAGTTCGAGACCAGCCTGGTCAACATGGTGAAACCCCGTCTCTACTAAAAATACAAAAAATGAGCTGGGAGTGGTGGCGTGCGCATGGAGGCTGAGGCAGGAGAATGGCTTGAACCCAGGAGTTGGAGACTGAGGTGAGCTGAGATCGGGTCACTGCACTCTAACCTGGGCCATAGAGTGAGACTCCATCTCAAAAAAAAGAAAAAAAAATAGAAGGGTGGGATCTAGCTCTGTGATTCCCTCCCTACTAGAGGAGTAATTCATTTGCTCAGCACAAGAAACTCACTATCTCAAATAAAATTCCATCATTCTATCAATCACTTGTACATAAATTTTATACATGCCAATCCAGATCAAGCCTGAAGCTCTAATGAATGACTCCAAGCAAGTTTCACGAATGACACCTGTGCATCTGCATTGGTCCCATACTTAGAAGGGTTCACATTGGGTTTAATGCCTTGATTTGATGATGTTGCCATCTTGAAATTCATAATCTTTTTTTTTTTTTTTTTTGAGACAGAGTCTCGCTCAGTTGCCCAGGCTGGAGTGCAATGGTGCAATCTCAGCTCACTGCAACCTCCGCCTCCCAGGTTCAAGAGATTCTCCTGCCTCAGCCTCCTGAGTAGCTGGGATTACAGATGCAGGCCACCACGCCCGGCTAATTTTGGTATTTTTAGTAGAGACAGGATTTCACCACGTTGGTCAAGCTGGTCCTGAACTCCTGACCTCAGGTGATTCACCCACCTCGGCTTCCCAAAGTGCTGGGATTACAGGCGTGAGCCACCGCGCCCGGCCTGTGATTTTTGAACAGAAGCTCACATTTTTATTTTGCACTGGACCCTGAAAATTATGTAGCTGGTTCAGGGACCAAGAAATATTCAAATGTTGGCAGGCTGATCAGTATCTCATTGGATCCTCAGTTATGATGGACTCTGGCTTACTTCACATAAAAATCTAGCTTCCCAGGACATCCCTGCCCATATTCTTCTCAGAAAAGCCACCAGGCCCCAAAACCAGCCAGGTCTGCATGGAGTATTTCATAACTGTTACCCTCCTAGAATTTATCAATGAAGCCACTCAGCTACCTTTCACTTGAAACGCTTAACTTCGCATCCAATCAATCACTCCTCAGCACTTTCAAATCACTATCAGCAACAGTCTTGGAATTTGTTAAGACATAAGATTGCTCTTCCTCCTTCCCAAGTCATGCATAATTTTTCATTTCCTCAGTACAGTTTTTTTTTTTTGAGACAGAGTCTCGCTCTGTCACCCAGGCTGGAGTGCAGTGGCATGATCTTGGCTCACTGCAAGCTCCATCTCCCAGGTTCACACCATTTTCCAGCCTCAGCCTCCCGAGTAGCTGGGACTACAGGCGCCCACCACCACGCCCAGCTAATTTTTTTGTATTTTCAGTAGAGACGGGGTTTCACCGTGTTAGCCAGCATGGTCTCGATCTCCTGACCACGTGATCTGCCCGCCTTGGCCTCCCAAAGTGCTGGGATTACAGGCGTGAGCCACTGCACCCGGCCCAGTACAGTTTTTTTAAAAAGCTTGCTTTTAATTAACAGGTAATGATAAAAAAAGAATAGAAGTTAAATAGTTGCATTAGAACAAAGTCAGAGGCAAAGATCATGCGGCTAATTTTGAGAGGTTCATCACTGAAAGTGCTTAAAGAGGTTTGGAGTATTAGAATTTCAGAGCTAAAAGAGGCCTCTGGAGATGATCTAGACCAACTCAGTCTACTTATCAATGCTTTGAGGCCAGAGGGGTCAAGAGAGTTGCTTGAGGTCACCCTGCTAGTTAGGAAGCCCTGGTACTGCCTACTCTCCATTTACAAACTCTTGTGAAACTTTTCCAGCAGTGGGATACTGCAAGAAGCATGAATTGAGATCCCTCCATATCTTACTCAGTGATATTAAATGACATTCACCTTTATTAAAAAAAAAAAAAAAACCCTACTCAAAGCTACAGGTTAAAAGAGTAACAATGTGCATATATGCACCATATATAAGAGTAGAATGTTCACAGCATTGGAAATTGATGTACCTGGGTAAATATCCATCATTAGTTGTATAATTAGAGTGGGTGGTGGAGTGACCTTTAACTTACTTAAATGAGATGTATAGTATTTGTCTACTTGGCTCAAAAGACTTCAGTAAAGATAAATAAAATAGGATGTACTCTCTGAAAGCAGACTCTAAATTAAAATGAATGACAGAAATCATATTTCCAAATACACAGTCTTACCTTGCAAATGGTATGAAGGAAAGGCTATACCTATAATGAAAAACAAAACAAAGGGTCAAATGAGATGAAGGGAGTAGCAGATTATCCAGTGGAATGGGCTTCTGAGCTTTAAGCGTACCTGCACTGATTTATCCAGACCCTCTCCCACCCTCAGCCTGGGGGGTGAGCATGTGCACACAAAGGCCCACGCATATACATGTATGTGTACCCAAACACACACACTATGGCCATGTACAGACAGGCAGCCACAGAAGAAGGGCAAAAGTTCATGTGGCGATAACCCCTATGACCTCAGCCTCACTGCAGTACTGCTATAACCTTGAGCTAGCAGCAATCGCCTAAAACAGTCAGATTTCAGATACCCGGATGGCACAGAAACTCTATTCTGAAAAAGTATCAAATAAAACCCAGAATAGTTGAACCGCCCCCTTTTTTTTGAGACAGGGTCGTGCTCTGTCACCTAGGCTGCTGGAATATAGTGGCTCAATCATACCTCACTGCAGCCTTGAATTCCTAGGCTCAAGCTTAGGAGGCTCAAGCAATCCCCTTGCCTCAGCCTCCAGAATTGCTGGGACTAAGTATGTGCCACCATGTCCAGCTAATTTTTTTATTTTATTTTATTTTATTTTATTTTGCAGAGACCAGGTCTTGCTACACTGTCCAGGCTAGTCTCAAACTCCTGGCTTCAAGCAATCCTCCCACCTCAGCCTCCCAAAGTCTTGGCATTACAGTGTGAGCCACCCGTACCTGGCACAGTTGAACTCCTAACATTTTATAAAGTCTAAACAGAATTTAACTTCTACCCAACTGGGATAAATTTTCTGCTCTGCTCCTATTAATTTTAAAAGAAGAGAAAAGAGAATAAAAAAGAAGAAGAAAAAAAAAATGCTACCAACTACTCTATGGGTGAAAATGTAGTATGTCCAAAGGTATCTTGGTAAATCCCAGTTAGCTCAGCCCTGTTGCTTAGAAGGGAACCATATACAAGGAAGAGGCTCCAGAACTCTAAAGAACCAGGCACTGTGTGTCAGGCAGGCTGTAAGCTGGTCAGCCCTTAGAAAAGCAAACAGAACACGTCAGTGTTGCAGGGAATATCACCATTCAGCTGAACCCATGTGAATGCTGAACCTTTGAAACTGGATTCAAAATCAGTCTATAAGCAAAGCAAGGTGTGTGTATATGGGTACCAATTTCTGCCCTAGAAGAAAATCAAAATATAAACAGTCTACCACTCAAATGTGCATTTAAACACACACACACACACACACACACACACACACACACACACAAACACCATGATCCTTCTCCATATCTTATACCTACCATGTACAGAAGCTCATTTACTTGTCAACATAGTAAATTCCAAAAGGCAATTTGAAACTATATTTATTCAAAAGTCCAAAATTGCTAAAGGGAGGGTTGGGAGTTAAGCTTACAGTCTTAAGATTCATTTCTACCAAATAGGAGTTAAACCAATTCTTGGGAACTTTAAAATGTCCAGAATCCTGTTTTCTTTGCATTGTAACAAACATTTTTTTCAAAAATAGGTGAGTCACATCTATATTCAAACTGTTCTGGCAGATACCACCCCTTGATATACTTTGAAAGAACTATAGAAATGTCTTGGAACCTACAGATTCCACGTGTGCCACCACCCCCTCACTCTGATGTCGTATAGGTTTGAAAGGACCAAGAACCTACAGCCCCATTCATGGTTTCACAAAATGTCTCCAGCGTCCCTTTTACTATGCTTGGCTCTGGAGTTACAATTTCCTGCTCTTCAGCTGAATTACCAAAAATCATCAGGCCTCTAAGCACATACGCAGATCTTACAGCCCACAGACACACGTTTTTCCATTTCGTCAGTGACTGTTCCTCATCTCCTGCTGACAAGTCACTCTTTGTCCTTCTGTTAAATGATTCATTCTATCACAAATGTAACATTCATTATTTTTCTTACCGCTTTCCGTTTTTGTTAACCTCTATTGGACTCACAAGCCTTTTTAACATCCCTTATAATACTTTTATTGTCCTTGCACTTACCGGACATGAGTGGTTTAATAATATTTGTAACATCTCAAAAATCAACCATTAGTTCAGCAAAAAACACAGCAGGCAAGCAGCCTCCTGTGACCACTCAAGACCACTAATGCCATCTATTGGCAGTGGGCTGGGTTGATGGGCATTTGCTCTGGAGCCTGACTTCACTTTCATCAATGAGAATCCTTAAATTAAAGAGCTTCTGTGTTTTCTTAATTCTCCCACCCACAATATGTGAGTTTTATCTCCTTCGGCTACATTAGTCAGTAGGCTATGTGGGAGGGGATTGTTTAAAAGGTTACTTACCACGTCAGTGCCAAAGACTGCAAAATGCAGAAGATAAGTGCAAGTCCCTTGTTATGCCACTGGAAAAATAATAATATGGTTATAGAAGAGTGTGAGACAAGGGGCAAAAGCCAAAATGGTTAAGAAAAATTAAAATATACATTTACCCAAAAGGCAGAACACAGGGTAAGTGCAAAACACAACTAAAGGGAGAAAGGAAACATTAATTAATGACAATAACATGGCAGGAAAAAAAAAAAAACTCAAAACTTGTTATTCTTGACAAACGCACAATATTTATGCATCCTTCATCTCAAAGCAGTTAACCCACCTGAGCACCCATGTTTGGCAGAACAGTTAAAAATCTCCACGAAATCAAACTAGCCAATAAAGATTCACATAGCTTAAAAAGAGAAAGATGTTGTTTTACTTTCAAGTTTTCCCAGAACCTCTGCCCAGCAAACAAATCACATTTCAGGCCCACCCATTCATCTGTCCATCCATCTTTTCATTCGAATGCACTAAAGTAAGCTTAACACAAATCTATTTTACCTCCTACCGAATGCTAGTCTCTGCAGCAGAAAGCACATGCAAGGACAAAGGTTAACATGAGATATCAATCTCACAGTCAGCATGCCAGTTATTTGTTTATCTATCACCTAACACTTTCCCTCAGGCCATTCTTAGAAAGCTCTTTCTACAGGAGACTTGTCCAGGCCATGGACATCTGAGGCTGGCCAAGGACAACTGGTGCTAGAGCAGTTAGCCATGCCTTTCCTCGCCATCCTTCTATAACAGTAGCTACTCAAATATGTCCTAAACATTCTCTGTGTCCAGCATTGTGCCCAATACTCTAAAAGGACACAAAATAAATAGTTAATGTGGTCACAGCTTTTGAGAACTCACCTATTTGAATAAATGAGATTACACAAATGAAACTAAAAATAAAAGTATGTTCATCAAGTTCCAAATGTTGTAATAGTTGTAAAAGTCCAGAGAATGCAGGTCTGGGATGATTTTGACAACCACAGGGAAGAAAATAGGCCAAAAATGAGAGGCATTTGGGGTCAATGGGACAGGAAGCTATAACAAAGCTGAAGACAATGTTGTCAGAGCAGGGTACAAGGATGACAGGCCATATGGAGGCCATTCCCACTTTGGGGAGACTGATGAAAAACAGCAATAAGTCCCCAAGTCAGATAATGAGGAATAAAGAGGCCATTCCAGAAGGCAGGACACCCACCCTAGAGAATGAGTCCTGCGTTTCTGAGTTACTCCCTCTAAGCCCTGCCTGTGTGTGGCTTCAACAGTCACCAGGAAGGTGTCTGAGCTCCCTTACTACCACCATACCACTCTGGCTAATGTGACAAGCAATGCCCTCTAGAGGTGCTTTTCAGAACCGGTAGCACCTTGACACCCACTGAAACAAAGTAGGGGAGGAGGGGATCGCGGCATTAGGTAGAGTGTTCCCTTCTGCCACATGGTTATAGGAATAAGGTAATAAGTCAAGCTGAACGGAAAAAGAGAAGAGGTCCTTAGGTTTAAAAGGAAAAAAATCTTATACAACAGAAATAAAAACTCCCATTTGAGAAGTCCAGCCAAAAAGCAGACCTTACCAGCACCATGATAGTTGCAATCAAACGTGTAGGCTCAAACATTCGCTTCAGCTGTTTCACTGGTCCCATGAGGAAGATGGTACTAAAAGGCAAACACACCCACACAAGCCATTCAGAACAGAACTGCACTAGGCACACTGAGGCGCCTCCCAAAGATTTCCTGCGGCAACAGTAGCTAACATTTGAAAAGCTCTTTTTCTGTGGAAGGCACTGTGCTGAAGGGCTTTTGTACATTATTCTCATTTAATCCATCAACAACCAACCCATAAAGTAGGAACAATTACCACACAGAGCCCACGGAGTTACTTTATCCAAGGCCACCCAACTAGGGAATGATAGACCCAGGCTTTAAATGCATGTGGGTGTGACTGTAGAATCGTATCATACCACTAGGTTAGATAAGCCTTCTCCTTGAGAGGTGCTACCTTGCCTCCCTGACAATACCTACTCATGGAAACAAACAAGGCTCAGGAAGTTTAACGAAAAACCATACCTTACAGGCTTAGGTAGATTACGTTAAAAAGTAGAGCATTTCATTTTCTTTCATAATCTTCAGGGAATAATTCTAATGATGATATCATCATGGGTTATTTGTTGAATGTTTGCTAAATGCCAGATATTACATATATTACCTCATTTCTTCTCAACAATTTTGTGAGTTATGTATTACACTTATTTTAGAGATGAGAAAATCACACAGCTACCAAAGAGCTGGTACTTGACTCTATAGCTACTGGATTCCATAGCTCTAAAAAGACAGTCCCAGCACGCTTGGGTTTTTTGTCTGTCTGTTTGTTTGTTTGTTTGTTTGTTTTGAGATGGAGTCTTGCTCTGTCGCCAGGCTGGAGTGCAGTGATGTGATCTCAGCTCACTGCAACCTCCGCCTCCCAGGTTCAAGTGATTCTCCTGCCTCAGCCTCCAGTTAGCTGGGACTACAGGCACACGCCACCACATCCAGCTAATTTTTGTACTTTTAGTAGAGACAGGGTTTCACCATGTGGGCCAGGATGGTCTCGATCTCTTGACCTCGTGATCCGCCCACCTCGGCCTCCCAAAGTGCTGGGATTATAGGCGTGAGCCACTGCGCCTGGTCCCCAGCATGCTTTCTGTATGAAGGAGAGACTGCTAGCAAGAATAATCACAAATGAAGCAGACTGTCATGTCTAACACATCAACTTGGCGTGAGCCACCACACTCGGCCAATAAGTCTTCCTCTCTTTGAAGTGCCATTAAGTTGCAAGGCTTCACTCTCAAGTGCCCCAACTAAAAGAACACTTCTTTAACCTACACCGAATAAGAAGCAACAGTCAGGGCTGGTCCTAAAAATTAAATACAGCATACACACAAAACTATAACAGACTACAGGCAAAGACACAAACTCCCAAATACCCTGAAAATAACAATTTGCTCCCTTTATTATTTCCCTATACAGTGCTATGAAGAATCCAGCCCATAGGGATTTGCTAAAGAGCTCTTCTGGACTAAGCAACACACCCATATATTTATGCTCAGTCTAGACTATACAATGTAACTTACACTGTCTGCCCAAAACAACCCCTCACCAAAAGTTAGTATTGGAGAAAGCTTTAGAGGCAACAAAAGACATCTCTAAGGGTCAGCATTTTACTGTCATAAGCACTAATAAATTAAGCTTTAAGCAGGTGGCCAGAATCATGCACTCAATCATTTAATTAACATCCCCCATTTCCAGCCAGACTCAGAGCTAAGTTTGGGTACAACTGGGGACAAATAAGATACATGTGCAGCCCTTATCAAGTGGCTTACAGACCTAACAAGTCAGTGTAGTAAAACGCTACCTGCACTGGCACATAAATATAGATGGAATACTGAGAGCCCAAAGGAAGAGGTCATCAATTCTGGAGAGGAGGAGGTAATCAGGAAAAGCTTCATAGAAGAGGTGGCTTTTGAGCCAAGTCTTAACAAATGAGCAAGAATCTACCAAACCACGGCAGCTACAGATAGGGCAGCATTCCAGAAGGAGAAAACAACCTAACAAGGGCACAATGACATTTTGGGAAATGCAAGAAGTTCAGCCTGGCTGGGAAGCACACTGGGTAGGGAATGGGCCAATGGTGAAGCCAGATCTCAAAGAGGCTTGACTGTATGCATGTTGAGGAATTTGGACTTCATCTGTAGAGACAAAACACGGAGCCACTCGAGGGGGCTAAGTAGGGTTATAAATGAATGGCTCTACAGCGCAGTGGAAAATGGCCTGGAGAGGGGCAATGGAGGACACAGAGAGACCCAGCAGAGGCATCCTGTTCAGGTAAGGGTGATACAGGCCAAAGCTAAGACGAGCTCAGATATCACCTTCTCTAGGAAGCCCTCTGTGACTCAGGTCATGTCAGCTGCCCCTCCTTGAGCATCTCTTTCCATATCTTGTTATATCATGAGTTATATGTCTGCCTGGCAGGGACCAAACTGGACTTGTCTTTGTATCCTCTAAGCCCAGCACAGAGTGTGATCAATGCTTACCCACTGAGCATACAAGTCAGTCAGTGAAACACAAACAGCCATGGGGACACAGAGGAAGGAGCCAGTAAGACAGGGATACATCAAGCCCTGGTGAGCAATCATGGAGGGGAGACTTGGACCCCCAGGACTCTGAAGCCATTTACAGAGACACAGGGGAAGGGAAAAGGGGCAAAAAAGATGCCTGAGTTCAGGTTCCTGCAGGTCATTCAGGTAGAGGCCAGCCCAGTGCTCGCAGCTGGAGAGGGTGGAGTTGTTAGCACCAGTGTGATTGAAGCATCAGTGTGAAAGCTTGACCTGGAAAGTCTGTGCATTCACAACATGCAGAATGGGCTGCCCACCTCCAGGAAGCGCTCAGATGCTCTGCCCACGAGCTGCTACTCAGGTCTGGGAAGGTCTGACACTTAATCAAAACGAGTTTCCCTTATGGCCACTGGAGTGATGAGCCCTTTGAAAACCATCAACTCAATCTCTGACAGCAGTAAGAATACAGCAAGCAGGAGGACTGGGTTGTAAACCCTGGAGAAATCACTGAACTGCTCTGTGCTGCAGTTCCTGAACATGTAAAATCACAATGGCAACACAGTTGCTGCTTTCTCCCAGGTGTTTCAAACTAAGAGATAAAATGTTGTCAAATAAGAAGATATGAATGTGAGATAATCTAACTATTTCTCTCCAAATCCCTTACAACTACTGGAGCCTCTTCTTTCACCTCCCTCAAGGGCAACCAAAATCCATTTTCCCATCTAATGATTAGCTAAGATTGGATTTTTAAAAAAGTTACCTCCCAATTGATGCGATATTACCAAAGGTATAAAACACTGCGAAGAGGTGTAATCCCTTCCTGGGCACCCACAGCAGAAGAGTACCCTAGAATTTAAAGCACAGTGTTTGCACATGAGCAACCCCTCCCACCTGGCCACACAAGCAGAGCTCACAGAGGAGGCCCTGAGGAGGCCGTTTCCCTCCCCACCTCCCTGATTCCCCTCTCCTCTCATCCATGCATTTTAGTGAAGGGCAAAAGGGGAAAGGAGGTGGACAAAAGGGGGAATATATAGCAAAGACAGGTAGGAGGAAAAGACAGAGGAGGGAGGGAAATCTTACCAGCACTGAGCAGAGAATTCCTATAGCAAAACACGCAATGAAGCCTTTTATCCTGGTCCCCCAGCTTAATGAAGATGCCTCAACAACCTAAAATTGAAAAAAAAATACATATACACACACATTTACTAAAAACAAAGCAAGCACATAATTAAATCTAGAAAGTGTTAAGTTGTACTAGGGAAGGCAAGGAGCACAGAATCCTACACACTCAGGTGATGGGAGTCATCAAATCCAGACTTTATCACAGCTATAAAGTTATGATGCAGATATGAATCTCCTCTCCAGCAGCTGACAGCTGTGCCTCCCGCTGAACATCTTCAGAGGCAGAAACTCTTTGCCTCGAGCACAACCCATTTCATGAACAGGAAGGCTAGACAGCCAATCCTAGAGTAGCCCAGAGCCTTCCCACAACCCACGCAGGATGAGGACCACACCTGGAAAGGCATGAGTCCACCTGGGACCCTCCACCAGGCAGGGTCCCAGGAAATAAGGAAAAGATGAGGGGACGGCACTCAAGCAGCTGTTCCACTGGTCATCCTCTCCTACGTCAACTCTCACCCGCATTATTTACTCTTGGTTCAGATGTTGTACTTACAGGGTGCCAGCATCAGTCAACTCATCCAAGTGCGAGACAGATCCTGGTTAATTAATTACTGTCCTGCTCATCCTGATTCTTTGCCATCATGATTAATCCCTTCCTGGAGCAAAGTTCAGGAGAAGCCAGGAGTTCCAAAAACACTATTGAAATAGGAGAGCCTGTGAGTAGCTCCCAGTGGTTCTTTTCCCATGTCAAAAATGACAACAGCCGGGCACAGTGGCTCATGCCTGTAATCCCAGCACTTTGGGAGGCCAAGGTGGGCGCATCACCTGAGGTCAGGAGTTCTAGACCAGCCTGACCAACACAGTGAAACCGTGTCTCTACTAAAAATAAAAAATTAGCCAGGTGTGGTGGTACATGCCTGTAATCCCAGCTACTTGGGAGGCTGAGGCAGAAGAATTGCTTGAACCTGGCAGGTGGAGGTTGCAGTGAGCCGAGGTTGTACATTGTACTCCAGCCTGGGCAACAAGAATATAACTCTTGTTGTCTCGAAAAAAAGTGACAACAAAGTCTCTGCATTGGTGACCCTGCTAGTCTGTCCACCTGATGCAAGTGGGAACAGTTGTTCCAAGCTGGACAAAGACAGCTGCCAGTGAGAGACCAACACCACACAGGGCAGCTAGGCCATGTATATTCACACAGGGCTCACCTTGTATGGCCAGCATGGTCTCCATCTAGCAATGTGGTCAAAGTTCCTTACCATATTTCCACCGGGCTGATGGAAGAAGGTAGATAGGGGCAGAGAGTCAAGAGTCATTAGACTGGCAACTCCCTCAGCCTTGACTACCCCCAGCTCAGGGATCTGTTTTCAACCCTGTCTCCAGAGTTCCTGTCAAACCAGAAGCTTGAAAAGAACGATGAGAGGCTCCCCTCAGGTGTGGCACGTATTGCCAAAGACTACCTCAATCTCCACTCAGGAGAAAGGTATTTAGGTCAGGTTATACATTCATACGTATTGGAACTGAGCCTATGACCCTGCACAGAAGGCACAAATTAGGGATGATAACAGGTAGCAGGGGCCCAGTGTTAAGACCTGACAGATGAGCCACCTGGTTTTACGCTGAGGTAAACCTCTCCTGGAGGAGTCTGGTTTCCCAAACCCCCTTGGACTCCAAAATGAGCCATGTGATGATGCTCTGGTAGCAGGCTTTACAAGGCCCCAGACAATCTAGTCAGGCTACTTCTGACTAAAGCATTTAACCGCTCACCAGTCTCATTTCAGTGGTACCTAAAATGAGAAGGTACCACTCTTCCTACTCACGCAAGAACCAAGAACTTACTTTGCCAAGACGAGAAAAGAACTAGCTGGGGTGGGAAGAAAAATTGGCCTGGCTTGTTCATAGGAAGAAGAGTGGTAGTGGGACTGGCCTGACTTGTTCACAGAAAGAAGAGCAGTAGTAGGATTGGCCTGGCTTGCTCATAGGAAG
This sequence comes from Piliocolobus tephrosceles, assembly GCF_002776525.5. Taxonomy (NCBI): domain Eukaryota; kingdom Metazoa; phylum Chordata; class Mammalia; order Primates; family Cercopithecidae; genus Piliocolobus; species Piliocolobus tephrosceles. Next base: position 24,940,513 of record NC_045434.1, on the reverse strand, counting down.
ACTGTAGGATTGGACTGGCTTGTCTACAGCAAGAAGAGTGGTAGTAAGATTGGACTGGATGGTTCCCTGAGCACTACATGTCATCAACAGGGATACTTTAAAAGATTCAACCTTTCTATTGTAAGAGGATAAACCATAAGGTTAAGAATGAAATCTGAATTGGCTTTGACATCTAGATTGCTAAATAACCTCAACAGAATAGTGAGATTCCAGCCCTCATAAAAATCAAAATAACTGACAATAGGAAGCAGTTCAGCCAAGAATGTGTTTCTGGTTTCTACCTTCAGAAAGGAAAGTGACACTCCATATTCAAGTCTCTCAAGCTGAATCCATCCAAATGTTACTGTTTGCCAAAATGGAAGGGGTGGGGGGCATATTTCACCACTGTATTTTTCCATTACATGTGGTTGCAAGTTCTTTTACATGCACATTTGGTCAGGGAAGGAGGAAGCTGTTGTTCCACTTCTTCTAACTGGACTCAGTGAAAGCAAAACACTTCTTTTGGCCAAATTATGAAAACAAACTCATAAAATGCCTGTAAATTCATGACTGCTGGAAGCTGTGCTAGCATACTGTTTTTGGAAATTAGAGTAGCTAAAATGGTACCTGGATAGAATGTGTAGGCAATGCGCTCCCGGGCAGTCAGACTGACTGGCAGCTATTCACAAAGGTCCCTTTCACTCTGCGATGTGGCGAGAAGAGAGGCTCTTGCCAAGAAGAAGTAATACTAAGAATTGTTCAGAAAAACAGGATTGGTAGCCAGAAGGTGAGAAAGGAATACTGCTTCATTTCCACACTTTAAAATCAGATACTACTCATACCTTTCTTGTCCCCAGAATCCTTTATTAAAAAAACATAAAACCTATACTTTCAGAAAGAAGTCCATTGAAACTACAGACTTAAGGTGTACTTATGAAGATGAGGTATCAATCACAAAATTCATCGTGGGTTATGATTAGAGACTGCCATGCAAATTTTATAACTACCTAGGAGAGGTAGGAGAAATAGAACTAGTCATACCTTTATGGTTTGCATTAAAGGAATAAAAGTTTTAAAAAGCACTCTCTTCTAGTGACCTCTTAAAGAGATTTTAAGAGTGCCTAATTCAACTTACCACACAAAACAGCAATTTCCCCACGGAATCCTCCAGTTCTACCAGCCCCCAAACCATGAAAAATATGAGACAATTAAATCAGTACTAATATTTTAAAGGAAGCTCTGACCTAATCAGTAAACACTAAGCTGAAACAGCCTGGAAGATGAAGTCAGTCAGCAACAAAACATTTCCCAGGAATTCAAGACTCGGGAAGTGCCATACAATGACGTTATAAACAGAATCTCACTCAGAAAGAGGAAACTGATCAAAGTATTTTAGAACAACAACGAAGCACCTATTCCTTTTAAATTAGATCCAACAGATGCCTCAGCATAACACATTACAGCCCTTCTCACAGTATCCAACACAGACATTCACCGTTTTAGGTTAAAAACAAGCTCAGCATTTATGTTTGCAAACTTTACTAGTCGTCCACTGTTGAGGGTCAGCCCACTGCTTCGTGATGATTTTCAAGACAATAATATCTGCATCATCCCACTGTCAACACTCCACCCCCAAGAGTCTGCAGGGAGACAAAGTGTCTCCCTCTTAAGCACCAACTGTTCATAAAGGCTTGTTGACAGTCAATGGAAATAAAGCTTTAAATAACGAGGGCCAGCTACCTACGAGTCAGACCTTTCTTAGGCCTGGTCTGAGGTTCCACTTGAGATTCATAATAGAGGCTAGAAATAAAAAAAAAAAGAACCCGTGAAATTATTCCTGAGCCTTGACCAATTAATAAAGGCAACAAATTAAAAAGAACCCACCAACTAGTTTTGAAATGTCAACAAGTTAAACTTCAGTGCCTTCAACATCGATCCCATAGGGTTACTCCCTCAAGGTGAAGATTAAGAGGGCAAGTTTTGCATTCTGAGATGTCATGCAGAAAGTGTTAAGTCCCAGTATCACACAAAACAAAACCGAATAAAATCAGCAACCACAAACGAGGGTGAAAGCAGCCTGCTGAGAAAGAAGACCTTGCTGGGAAACCAGAAGAAACACCGATTAGTTTCCAGTTGGCCATATCATCTTAACATCCTCATTTCACAGATGAGGAACGGAAGCTAAAGAATACACCAAAAAGTAAAGAGAAACGTTATTTTGTCATCCAAAAAGGAAAACAAAAGCTAAAAGCACCCCAAATAGAAACGCAGCATTCTGTGTGGTTCTACAACATAGGACATTAGTAGCCAGGTTCCAGCACGATTAAAACTTTTCTAATAGGCCGGGCGCGGTGGCTCATGCCTGTAATTCCAGCACTTTGGGAGGCAGAGGTGGACGGATCACTTGAGGTCAGGAGTTCGAGAACAGCCTGGCCCAGATGGTGAAACCCCGTATCTAATAAAAATACAAAAATAAGCCGGGTTTGGTGGCGGGTGTCTGTAATCCCAGTTACTTGGGAGGCTGAGGTGGAAGAATCGCTTGAACCCAGGAGGCGGAGGCTGCAGTGAGCCAAGATAGCACCACCGCACTCCAGCCTGGGCGACAGAGTGAGACTCTGTCTCAGGGGGGAAAAAAAAAAAAGCTTTTCTAATAAAACAAACCAACACGCGGGCAGTCTCCCGAGAAGCTGGGTGTCTAGAGTCTAGGTGTGCGCACTGTAGACACAGAGACACAAGACGTGGTCCCTGTCCTCATGGGATAGGGGGCAATTTCTCCCCCTCAATCACAAGGCAATGTGTACAGGGAGTGTATAGGAAATGTCACACCTATAACCTAAACCGGACAGAAAACCAAGGCAGAGCTCGGGGCGCGGCCACCAGCCCCGTCGCGAGGTGGGGGCCGCCACCCCAACACCCCAGCCCGAGTCTGGCGCTCCGACCCACCCCAGCCCGAGTCCGGCGCTCCGACCCACCCAGCGAGGGCTCCTTCCGCCAGGACCTCGGGGCCCCCAGCCCTACCCGGCCCTAAAGCACATTTCCCGGCCGGGGCCCACAGCCCAGTCGCCCGCCCTCCCACTCGCAGCTCGGTCCAGGGATTTCCTCCTGCGCCGCCCCGTGTCAGGGAGAATGGGCTGAAGGGGCGCGGGGCAGAAAAGAACGCCGCGGCCGACTGCCCCGTGCAGTGCCAGGGCTCCTCGCGGAGCCCTACAGAAGAGGAGGAGAAGGGGCAGAGCTACAGTCCAGAAACTCCAGGGAGTCCCCGCAGGCTTCCCAGGCCCGGGCCGGGGACGCAGAGCGGGAGCGCGGCGAGAGGGGGCCAAGGGCCCCGGGCTCACTCACCTCGGACAGGCCGCTCCGGTCCTCCGTGTCCTCCCCGCTCAGCACCTTCTTCAGCTTGTCCATTGCGGCCCAGTACCCACCGGCTCCAGCCCCTCAGCTGCAGCCTGTTGCGCCTCGCGAAGTTGACGGCTCTTCCGGGTACTAGGCAGCCGCCCCGCCACCCGGGCGCCAACCGCGGCGCGCCCCGCCCAGGCACCTGCCCACCTGGGGCCGCCCGGCATGCCCCGCGCGCCCGCGCCGGCCTTCGCCAGCGTGTTTTTGTCCCGGGAGGCGGGTCGGGCCGGAGGGGCTGGGACTGAAGTCACCAGGCGCTGCCAAACATTAATTGGGCGTCCGGAGCAGTTTCAAACACGAACGGGCCAAGCTCTCTCGCCCTACTTGATCCAGTCAACCAATGCTGAGCACCTACCACGTGCAAGGCTCTGGCGAAACAAAGACGGGGAAGAAGCCTTGTGCAGACGGGAACAAAGGCTGTGTTTCATCCATATTACGATCGTGCCTACACAGGAAAAGATTTTTTTTTAATTACTCAAGGCCTTAACCTGGTGTGGTGAGGCATGTCTGTAAGCCCAGCTACTCCGGAGGCTGAGGCAGGAGGCTCACTTGAGCCAAGGAGTTCCAGGCTATAGTGAACTGTGACCAGGATACTGCACTCCAGCACGGGCAACAGAGCGAGATTCTGTCTCACAAAAAAAAAAGGGGGGGGGGGACTGAAGGAATGTGGAAAGGAACAATAGATTGTTAAATTGTTTTGTGTTTCTACAATAGTTTGTTTTACTGACCTCAAAAAAGCTAAAAATAGACTGGGCATGGTGGCTCATGTCTGTATTCCCAGCACTTTGGGAAGATGGCTTGAGCGCAGGAGTTCCAGACCAGCCTGGGCAACATAGGGATACCTCACCTCTGCAAAAACATTTTTAAAAATTAGCCAGGCATGCTGGCGGGCACCTGTAATCCAAGCTACTTGCGAGGCTGAGGAGGAAAAATGGCTTGTTCTCAGGAGGTCAAGGCTGCAGTATGCCACGATGTCAGTGCAGTAAGCTACTACACGCTAGCCTGGGCAACAGCGTGGAAACGGTCCAAATGACGATCAACTTATTAATGGTATATAAAATGTGACATACCCATGCAATAAAAAGGAATGGAGTAGTGACACATGCTACAACGTGGATGCACCTCGAAAACATTGTATTAAGTGAAAGAAGTGTGGACCCCGAAAATTTGAGACAGGTCTCAGTTAATTATTTAGGAAGTTTATTTTGCCAAGGTTGAGGACCAGCACCTGTGACATAGCCTCAGGAAGTCCTGATGACATGTGCCCAAGGTGGTTGGGGCACAGCTTGGTTTTACACATTTTAGGGAGACATGAGGCATCAATCAACATATGTAAGAAGTACAATTGGTTTTGTCTGGAAAGGCGGGACAACTCGAAGCCAAAGCAGGATGACTCAAGCGGGGAAGGAGCTTTCAGGTCACAGATAGGTGAGAGACAAATGGTTGCACTCTTTTGAGTTTTTGATTAGCCTTTCCAAAGGAGGCAATCAGATATGCATTTATCTCCATGAACACAGGGATAACTTTGAATAGAAAGAGAGGCAGGTTTGTTCTAAGCAGTTCCCAGCTTGAATTTTCCCTTTAGTAATTTGGGGGAGCCCAAGATATTTCCCTTTCACAGAAGTGAGACACAATAGACCATATACTGTATGATTTCATTTATAGGAAATATCCAGAATAGGCAAACCCATGGAAACAGAAAGTAGACTAATGTTTGCCTAGGGATGGAGGAGGGGAAATGGTAATAAGAGACTAATGGGGGGATGTAAATATTCTGGAATTAGATAGTGGTAATGGTTGCATACACAACTCTGAACATACTAAAAACCATTGAATTGCATGCTTTGAGTTAATTGTATGGCATATGAATTCTATTGCAATAAAGTCATTTCACAAATGCTTAGAACAGTGCTCAGTATATATTTCACAATCCATTAATATTATCTATTGTAAAATGTAACAGGCATCCACTCTTATCTTTCCCCAATGTATCTGAGTCTGAACCCAGAATATGGGCTCCTGATTTACCTGCAGGTATATTTGCACATTGTGCAATTGGCCCATTACAAGGTGATTCATTGTAGCATTGTTTGTAATAAAAAAAAACTTGGAAACAACTTGAAAGTTCATGAATGAGGGAAGTGCTTGAATAAATTATGGTACATTCATTCACAAGAATACTAAGTAGTCATTAAACCCAAAAGAATGAGGAAGGTTTAATAAATGTCATCAGAAGGATTTTTCTGACTGTGCCACACCATCCCTTGAAGGATCTTTGTAAACATAAGTCTGACTCATTTGTTGCCCTGCTTAACATCTCACACAGTGTGATAAACTGAAAAATGTTCCCCAAAAGATATCCATGTCCTAGCCGGGCGCTGTGGCTCACGCTTGTAATCCCAGCACTTTGGGAGGCCAAGGATCACGAGGCCAGGAGATCAAGACCATCCTGGCTAACACGGTGAAACCCCGTCTCTACTAAAAATACAAAAAAATTAGCCAGGCATGGTGGCGGGTGCCTGTAGTCCCAGCTACTTGGGAGGCTGAGACAGGAGAATGGCGTGAACCCGGAAGGCAGAGCTTGCAGTGAGCCAAGATAACGCCACTGTACTCCAGCCTGGGTGACAGAGCAAGACTCTGTCTCAAAAAAAAAAAAAGATATCCATGTCCTAATCTCTGGAATGTGTACATGTTACCTTAGATAGCAAAAAGTAGAGTGGGGGTGGTAGTTTGTGCAGGTAATTAAGGATCTTAAAATAGATTATGCACATTTATCCAGGTGAGCCATAAATGCAATCATGTATATCCTTATAAGAGGGAGGCAGAGGGAGATTTGACACAGACAGAAGAGGAGAAGGCACTGTGACCACAGAGGCAGAGATGGGAGTGACGCAGTCACAAGCCAAGGAATGCCAGTAGCCACTAGAAGCTGGAAGAGGCAAGGAAAGTATTCTCCCCTAGGGCCTCCAGAGGGAGCAGAGTCCTGCCAATAGCTTGTTTTCAGCATTTCTGGCCTCCAGAGCTGCAAGAGAATCCATTTCTGTTGCCACTAAATTTGTGATATGTAACAGCAGCTGCAGGAAACTAATGCCCATGTTCCCTACCACCTATAGAGAAATTGCTACTGACTTCTCAGCAACACATACCTTCCTCTTTGGGTTCATCTCTCTCCTTTCTTTCACATACTCCAGGCTCCAGGCATAGGAGACTGTAGTTCCTGAACTCATTGTGTTCCCTACCTTGTCCTGGAAAGCACCTACTCTTTTCCATCCTTGTCTCTTTCCCTTCCCCCAACACACAGTCCTCTCAAGTCATCTTAATCTTACCTCCACCATAACACTTAGCACAATATGCTCCATTTGTTCACATTAGGGTCCCTAAGGGGCATAGATCTTATTTGTCTTTCCATCCCCAGCACAGTGCCTGGAATATATAGTAGGTGCTAAATAAATAATAACCTACTCTAGTCATTGGGCAGGTGAGGTGACTCATGCCTGTAATCCCAGCAATTTGGGAAGCCAAGGCAGGTCGATCAGAAGGTCAGGAGTTCGAGACCAGCCTGTCCAACATGGTGAAACCCCATCTCTACTAAAAATACAAAAAAAATTAGCTGGGCATGGTGGCAGGTGCCTATAATCCCAGTTACTCTGGAGGCTGAGGCAGGAGAATCGCTTGAACCTAGGAGGTGGAGTTGCAGTGAGCCGAGATCGCCCCATTGCACTCCAGCCTGGGCAACAAGAGCGAAACTCTGTCTGAAATAAATAAATAAATAAATAACCTTCTCTAGTCACTGGTCAGATGGCTCACTGTTAGGCATTCTCCTTCCCCACTGTGCAATGCAGATGCAAACAAGTCCTCAAGGCTGAATGCTGTACTCCCTCACAGCCTTTCTGTACCTCTGTTTTGCCAGGGTGAACAAACAGGCAGCTTTAGATGAAATTTTATGTGTGCTCTGTTAGATTTCACCCTCGTCTCAGCAAAAGCTAAATACAAAAAAAGTTCTTACAAAGTCTCTTAGAAGTATGTGTGCAAGGAAGCTCTAAGGAGTTAGTTTCCAAGGAACAGGAAATAGGGCAGTCCTCTGAGCATTATTAATGCATGAAATTAACACAGAAATCATCAGGGTGGACATATTCCTACTTGGTTATTAAGAAAAAGCCCTTAAAAAATCATGATTGAATGCCTTAATGTATCTAGAATAGGAAAAGGAGAAAGGAGGGAAGGCCATTCCTCAAACTGATTAATCCTAGAGGCCAGGAAAAGGAGACTCCTAAGGCAGTGTTGGCAAAGCCCGTTTAAGCACAGCACAGGTAAGCCATAGTTCTAGTGTCTGAGTCCCACATGAAGCAGGTATATCCTTATCACAATTGTAAAAGCCTAGGCCACCATGCAAATTCTGAACTTTGTTCCCTTTTTTTTTTTCTTTGAGATGGAGTCTCATTCTGTCACCCAAGCTGGAGTGCAGTGGCACGATCTTGGCTCACTCCAATCTCCACCTCCCAGCTTCAAGCGATTCTCCTGTGTCAGTTTCCCAAGTAGCTGGGACTACAGGCGTGCACCACGACACCCAGCTATTTTTCGTATTTTTTAAATAGAGACAGGGTTTCACTATATGTTGACCAGGCTGGTCTTGAACTCCTGACCTCAGGTGATCCGCCCGCCTCAGCCTCCCAAAGTGTTGGGATTACAGGTGTGAGCCACTGCATCCAGCCTCTTCTTTTATTTTGATTTCTTACACACCAAGAAGGCTTCTCCATTATAAAATCTGCTGCTCCCAGGAAGATGTCAGTCTTCTGAATGGTCGCAATTCAGACCTTGAAGCTGTGAAGCCAAGAGACAGATCTTTGAAGGACCCTTAGGGTTGTGCTATTCTGTGGATATTTGTAGGGGCAGCCAGGCCTCCCCTCTACTTCCGGTGGGTATTCTTGCCTTTTCTTCAGTCTTCCACATGAAGTAAGTAAGTGAAGTAGAAACCCTAGCTGAACCAATCAGGACAGTGCCTCTTGTTCTATTTTGGCATCACAGACCCTTTTGAGAGTATGATTGTAATGGAGCCTCTCTCCACCTGCGCCTGGGGAGAAAAGTGGCCTAAACTACCGGGGGTGTCATATATGCCAGGCGTTCCGCCATGACTAGGGGCCCTTGGTTGAAAACCCCAGGTTTAGAGGAAAACATTCAGATACACACCACCAGCCTTATGTATATCACTCCAAGCCCTGGATTGCTTTGTGCATTCACCTGATTTTAGTGGTGGAGTAAGAGTTTAAATGATTTTTCCAAAGTCCCTTTGAGGGAAAGGCATGACCATTTAAAGGTAGGAAAGGAAGCTGAAAAGTAACTGTTTCATGTCAGTATTCTCATGGCCCCATGGCTTCTTTATCAATTACAATATAGCTGGCTGATAAAAAAACAGTTATATAGACAGGGATGAAAGAAACCATTTAAATCCAGGAGTGTTCAGAATTGGGGATAATAAGACTCTCGCAGTCATCACTGCAGGAAAGTAACTTTGCAATACATGAATATTGTAAGGAGGGCTCTGATGCCCCACCTCATACCTGTTTGCCACCTGAATCCACGTGCACCAGCAATAGACATGCACTTTGATATGCTTTGGCTCTGTGTCCCCACCCAAATCTCATCTGGAATTATAATCCCCACGTGTCAGGGGAGGGGCCTAGTAAGAGGTGATTGTGTCAGGTGGGTGGTTTCCCTTACGCTGTTCTCACAACAGTGAGTTCTCATGAGATCTGATAGTTTAAAAGTGTGTAGCAGTTTCTCCTTCACTCTTTCTCTCCTGCCACCATGCCTAGAAGGTCCTTGGTTCCCATTCACTTTCCATGATGATTGTAAATTTCCTGAGGCCTCCCCAGCTATGCAGAACTGTAAGTCAATTACAATTAAACCTTTTTTCTTCAAAAATTACCCAGTCTCAGGAGGTTCTTTATAGCAGTGTGAAAACAGACAGTCGTTTCTCTCCTCATCCCCTGCCGTGTGTGTGTGTGTGTGTGTGTGTGTGTGTGTGTGTGTGTGTAGAGGCAAGGGGTGTGGGGGCAAGGGGAGGATAGCAGAAAGTGATTTACAGAGAGAAATCCCCCCTCCCTCTGCCTCTGTACAGGGGAGCTGTTTTCTCCTTCCTTCTGTCTTTCTTGACTACTGAACTTTTTGCTCCTTAAAACTACTCCACATGTGTCCATGTTGCTTTATCAAAATTGGTGTGAGACTAAGGACCCTGGTGTTCGAACACTTCAGTCATCAGAGCCGTCTCAGTACTGGGAAGGGGGATCCAGCCATCGACCCAGAGCCAAACCCCAACCAACGAGATGAGACTATAAATGGGACAATCTGGGGCTCGTTCCGCAAGGTTCTGCAGAAGTCTCCAGCAAGATTAAGCCCCTTTTGACCACAGCCGCAATCCCCACATTCATTACGACACCTTCTTTGCCTTTTCTCCCTGTCTCCCTTTCCCAGTTCTCACCTATTCTTCCTGAGATTGCCTGTCAAACTGCCTGCCTGCCTCCTGATGCTTGTCTCAGGGTACATTTTGAAGGAAACCCAAAGCAAGACGGGGGTACTATTTGCTGTAATGGGCTTTTATTTCTATCTTAGACAAATTCAGGTCTCATAGAAAAACCTGGCACTTGTAAACCAAAAATAAAATGCTAAGGCCCTCCAACCGTCTGAATGAGCCACTCCTCTTAGCCCAGAGCATTCCAAAGCTAACCTGAAAATCTAGTTCAGGCCACAACAGGATGGTGGGGTCGAACGTGCCTCAGTATACCCTCCTGTCTTTTGGAATTCAGGAAAAGCTGACCAGCGTGAACATCAATACAGACCTTAAGTCTGATAAGAGACATCTGAAATGTATTCTCTCTGAAGCCTTCTACTAGGAGGCTAGGAGGCTTCATCTGCAATATAAAGCCATGGTCTCTTTAACCCCTTTAGGGAAACCAGACATTTTTTTCTATTGATATGATTCTTTCAACCAATTGCCAATCAGAAAATTTTTAAATTTTCCTGTGATTTGAGTTGTCTTGCCCTTCCAGATCAAACCAGTGTAAATGTTACGTGTGTTGACTGATGTATTATGTTTCCCTAAAATGTATAAAAGCAAGCTGTGCCCCAGGCACCTTGGGCACATGCCATCATGACTTCCTGAGACTGTGTCACAGATGCATCCTTAATCTTGGCAAAATAAACTTTCTGAATTGATTGAGACATGTCTCAGATACTTTTGTGGGTTCATACATTCTAACACTAGTCCAGACTTAAAATCCACATGGGCATTTTCTCTGCCAGTGCCCTGCTATAGTTTGAATATGTCATATCCCCCAAAAATCACATGTTAGAAACTCAATCCCCATACAACAGTATTAAGAGATGGGATCTTTAACAGATTCTTAGGCCATGAGGGCTCTGCCCTCATGAATATATTAATGCTATTATCACAGGAGTGGATTCCTTACAGCAAGACCAGTTCAGCCTCCTTTCTCTCTCTTGCTCTCTGCCTTTTGTCATGGAATAATGCAGCTAGAAGGTCCTTGACAGACACTGGCCCATTGATCTTAGACTTCCCAGTTCCAGAACAGTGAGTCAATAAATTTCTGTTCATTTTGAATTACCCAGTCTGTGGTATTCTGTTATAGGAGCACAAAACAGACTATGACATTCCATAAATACAACATAGGTATGAAAACACACATATCTAAAGATATTATTATTATTATTATTATATTATTATTATTATTTAGAGACAGGGTCTTGCTATGTTGCTCAGCCAAGTCTCAAACTCCTGGCCTCAAGCAATCCTTTCACCTCAACTTCCCAAGTGGTGGAGATTACAGGTATAAGCCATTGTACCCAGCTATATCTAAAGACTTTTTACTGAAGAGTATCAATCTGAAATAATCAAAAGGATCAGGATCCAGTTTTAAAGAGCTTATTCAAGAGAAGCTGAAGCCATTCCTGGATGCACTCCTTCAGAGAAATGGGGTTAGTGCTTTGAAGTCAAAAGCTAAATTTTTTCTTACATAGGAAAAAGACAACTTTAACAAGATTACAACATTTTCTATATAAGACTGATTTATGAATTATAACAAATTAGTTAGTTACAGTTTGTTTCCATGCAGCTTGTTTTCTTTTTCTTATAACTGGTTTTTCATTTCCTTTCCAATTTTAAAGAGTGTATTTAACTTTGCATCTTAAGCCATATGATAGCCTAGAAATCTTTGTGTGAGAAAGGTAAGGGGGGGCGGTCAATCTATAATGAAAGTCTATGGTTAGAGGGAAGGGGGTCCTCCCTGGCACGCTTCAGCCATTTACATTTTATGAAACAATGCATGTAAGGGAAAAGGCTTAATTTGTTAATTAGACAGACAAAAGCTTATAGCTTATAGCTGCCCAGCTTACAGCCAGTCAATGACTCAGGCCTTGAAATTCACATTCCTTTAAGGCTCAAAATAATTTAGCATTCCAACAGCTTAGACTCTGAATTACTTATTTTCACAAGAGGACACCTGTAGGCAGGTTTTCCACAAGTAGTACCTGACCCTTTATTTATAATGCAACTCAAGAAGGCCCTGGCCTGGCACAGTGGCTCATGCCTGTAATCCCAGCACTGTAGGAGGCTGAGGCAGGCAGATTGCTTGAACCCAGGTGTTTGAGACCAGCCTGGGAAATACAGGGAGACACTGTCTCTACAAAAATAAAAATAGCCAGACATGGTGGCACAGGCCTGCAGTCTCAGCTACACGGGAGGCTGAGGCACGAGAAGGAACACTTGAACCCAGAAGGTAGGGGCTGCAGTGAGCTGAGATCATGCCACTGCACTCCAGTCTGGGCAACAGAGTGAGACCTGTCTCCAAAAAAAAAAAAAGGCTGGGCATGGCAACTCATGCCTATAATTCCAGCACTTTAGGAGGCTGAGGTAGGCAGACTGCCTGAGGTCAAGAGTCTGAGACAAGCCTGGCCAACACAGTGAAACGCTGTCTGTACTAAAAATACAAAAATTAGCCAGGCATGGTAGCACATGCCTGTAATCCCAGCTACTCAGGAGGCTGAGGCAGGAGAATCACTTGAACCCAGGAAATGGAGGTTGCATTGAGCTGAGATCACACTAATGTACTCCAGCCAGAGACTCCATCTCAAAAAAAAAAAAAAGAAGGAAGGCCCTAAGACGATAGGCCTCATGCCTCACATTTATGAAGAGTATCAAGTCCTCCATACAGCTAAATTTGTGATCGTATGAAAGATTAGGGAAAGATTTTGGTATTTTGTGAATCACTGAGGGAAGCTATGTGGTTAAGTACTTAAGGAAAAAAACTAGACTATTTCTATTTTCTGGAAGCAGCATTATCTGTAACCTTATTTTGATGGTCTTAATAACAATCCTTTAAATGTTAATGTGAGAAATGACTAATAAACAATTATTTAAAATGAGGCTTTAATTTGCCTTATTTGCATAACACTGATTGCTCCATTGGTTATCCCCTCTCCTGAATCACCAATCTGATTATTGAGCTATTCCCATAGACCTGACTATCCCCACAAATCCCTAGCTACCAGCCTGTTCCTTTTAAAGCAATTTTGCTGAGAGATCTATCTTCATATTTCATTTTCAAAGTCCAGTCTGACTTCTGCTGTCATCACTCCCGCAAAACTGTATAAAATTAGCAATATCAGGCTAGGAGTGGTGGCTCATAATCCCAGCACTTTGGGAAGCTGACGCAGGCAGATCATTTGAGCCCAGGAGTTCAAAACCAGCCTAGACAACATGGTGAAAACCTGTTGCTGCAAAAAATACAAAAAAATTAACTGGATGTGGTGGTGTGCACCTGTAGTTCCAGCTACCAAGGAGGCTGAGGTAGGAGGATCACCTGAGCCTGGGGAGGTTGAGGCTGCTGTGAGCTGTGATCATGCCACTATACTCCAGCCTGAGCAACAGAGCAAGACCATGTCTCAATAAAAAGAAAAAAAAAATCAGCAATATCTCTATACTGCCAAGAAAAACTCCAGTCATCTTACTATTAATAGTTCCCTTAACAGCATTCAATTCAGATGCCAACTCCTTCCTAGAAACATTCTTCTCTTCCCTTAGCTTCTATGTTACTGTACTCTCCTGGTTTCTACATTGGCTATTCCTTCTCCTCTCTTGATCTCCAAGTGTTGTTCAGGGATCCCTCCAAGGCCTTTTTTATTTATTTTTCTTTTTAGTTTTTTTCAAGTTTCAGATACTAATTGACCAGTATAATCTCCAATCTAATATATCAACATGATTTCACGCATTTAGAGGATAAATATTTCCTGATTAAGTGGAAAATTGTGCAGATGATGTCTGGAAGACCTTCATTCTAAAGTGGCTTTATAGGGAGACATTTAGAAATCTGGACTTTCTTTCTTCAGTATGCTGTAATCCACATTCACTGAGTAGAATGTGTATGGATCATTGGGACCAGTTTGTTTCAGGGTTCTGGATTATTCTTTCCATCAACTAACATCTGGATTGAACAATGCCAGACACAAGATACATAGTGCTGCTCCAGTACCTTCAGCTCCAATAAACACAAAGAGGGGATCAAGCTCAGATGCTTCTTGGCCTGACTAAGAATCTGGTGGAGCATGTTTGCAGCATTTGAAAGGAAAGAAACTCTTCATTTCTCTGTCAACATTCTTTAAGTGATTTCATTCATTTATACGACTTTAAAAGTTACCTATATCGGCGATAATCCTCAATTTCTTTTTTTAGTTCAGGTATCTCTTGAGCTACAGATTCAGTTACCCATTGAACTACACATTAGGCCGAGTGCGGTGGCTCATGCCTGTAATCCATGCACTTTGGGAGGCCGAGGCGTGCAGATCATGTGAAGCCAGAAGTTCAAGACCAGCCTGGCCAACATGGTGAAATGCTGCCTCTACTGAAAATACAAAAATTAGCTGGGCATGATGGTGTGTACCTGTAGTCCCAGCTACTTAGGAGGCTGAAGCAGGAGCATGGCTTGAACCCGGGAGGCAGAGGTTGCAGTGAGCCAAGATTGTGCCACCGCACTCCAGCCTGAGCAACAGAGTGAGACTCTGTGTCAAAAGATAAAGAAAGAAAGAAAGAAAGAAAGAAAGAAAGAAAGAAAGAAAGAAAGAAAGAAAGA
>NC_045434.1:24923627-24925600 GCF_002776525.5 Piliocolobus tephrosceles | reverse complement strand
AAAGAAAGAAAGAAAGAAAGAAAGAAAGAAAGAAAGAAAGAAAGAAAGAAAGAAAGAAGAAAGAAACTACACATTAAACATTTTCATTTGGATGTCTTAGGCATTCCAAATCTAACATGTTCAAGAGGAATTTTAACTCCTCTAAACTTCTCCCTCCTTTCTGTTCTCATCACATTACACAGCACCAATAGCCTCCTAACTGATCAAGACCGAAACTTAAACATCCTCCTTCATTCTTCCATTTCCTTCATTCCTAATGTTGAATTCATAAGGAAATCCAATAAATTCAGTCTTCAAAATACACTTTGAGTCCACTTTTCCTCATATCCACTACCACAGGTCTAGATCACACAGCATTATCACTCCTGTTGCCTACTGAAACAACCTCCTAAGTTGACTGCTACTCCTCTAAATACCTTCAATCCGTTCCCCACCTAGCGGCTAACATGAATTGAAAATGTTAGATCTCTTGCCCTCTATGCCTAACTTTTAATTATTTCTTATTGCATCAAAATAAAATCTATCCTTCTTAAACATGGAGTACAAAATGCTGCATAATCAACCTTAGCCAATCTCTTCAGTCTTATCTTGTGCTCAAGCAACACACCTCTCTCCGCTTCCATAAGTATGCCAATCTTTTCATTGACTTTTCTCCATTGTTTCCTGTCTTACAAACTCTTCCCACCCCAAATATATCCCATCGCTAAATTATTTTTATCTTCAGGATTCAGTTTAAATGACATGCCCTCAGTATACTGCCCAAACTACCTCTTATTTTTTTTTTCTTCTTCTTCTTATTATTATTATTTTGGGATGGGAATTCACTCTGTTGCCCAGGCTCGAGTGCAGTGGCATGATCACTGCTTACTGAAGCCTCAACCTCTCGGACTCAAACAATCCTCCCACCTCAGCCTCCCAAGTATCGGGGACGACAGACATGTGCCACCATTCCTGGCTACTGTGTTTTATTTTTTGTAGAGATGAGGTCTCCCTGTGTTTCCCAGGCTGGTTTCAAACTCCTGGGCTCAAGCAATCCTCCCATCTCAGCCTCCTAAAGTGCTGGGATTATGAGCAGGAGCCATGGTGCCCAGCCTTCTTCTTATTCTTCTTTCAATTGTTCTTCAAATTCTTTTTTGTTCTTCAATTCATGTTTATCAAAGTATATTTACATATAAAGAAATTTGCCTTTTTTAGGTATACAATTCAATGAGCTCTGACAAACCTATATGGTCATGTATCACCACAATAAAAATTTAGTAAATTCCATCACACCTAAAATTTCACTCATATCCTTTCATATGCAATACTTCCCCCTCTTGCAACAATTGATCTGATTTCTGCCAATGGTTTTGCCTTTCCAGAATGTCATTGTGATGGTGAATTTTATGTGTGAACTTGACTAGGCCACAGGGTGCCTGGACATTTGGTCAAACACTATTCTGGGTGTATCTGTGAGGGGGTTTCTGAATGAGAGTAACATTTGCATTGGTAAACTGAGTAAAGACTACAAATTAGACTGCCCTCCCTGATGTGGGTGGGTCTTGTCCAATTCACTGAATGCCTGAATAGATCAGAAAGGCCAAGTAAAGGGAACACCTCCTGCCTGCCTGCCTTGAGCAAGGACATCAGTCTCTTACTTTCTTTGAACTTGAACTGAAACAATGGCTCTTCTTGGGTCTCAAGCCTGCTGGCTTTTGGACTGGAACTGACACCACTGGCTCTCCTGATTCTCAGGCCTTCAGACTTATACTGGAACTATACCATAGGTTCTCCTAAAGCTTGCTGGCTGCACATCTGGGAACTTCTCAGCATCCATAATTACATGATCTAACTCTTTACAATAAATCTATTTAGATAGCTGGATAGGTGGCTGGATAGATTGGTAGGAAGGTAGGTAAGTAGTTATATAGGCAGGCAGGCAGACAGAGATAGATAGATAGATAGATAGATAGATAGATAGATAGATAGATAGA